>NW_026910059.1:0-34905 GCF_949316205.1 Platichthys flesus
CTAACCCTAACCCTAACCCTAACCCTAACCCTAACCCTAACCCTAACCCTAACCCTAACCCTAACCCTAACCCTAACCCTAACCCTAACCCTAACCCTAACCCTAACCCTAACCCTAACCCTAACCCTAACCCTAACCCTAACCCTAACCCTAACCCTAACCCTAACCCTAACCCTAACCCTAACCCTAACCCTAACCCTAACCCTAACCCTAACCCTAACCCTAACCCTAACCCTAACCCTAACCCTAACCCTAACCCTAACCCTAACCCTAACCCTAACCCTAACCCTAACCCTAACCCTAACCCTAACCCTAACCCTAACCCTAACCCTAACCTAACCCTAACCCTAACCCTAACCCTAACCCTAACCCTAACCCTAACCCTAACCCTAACCCTAACCCTAACCCTAACCCTAACCCTAACCCTAACCCTAACCCTAACCCTAACCCTAACCCTAACCCTAACCCTAACCCTAACCCTAACCCTAACCCTAACCCCTAACCCTAACCCTAACCCTAACCCTAACCCTAACCCTAACCCTAACCCTAACCCTAACCCTAACCCTAACCCTAACCCTAACCCTAACCCTAACCCTAACCCTAACCCTAACCCTAACCCTAACCCTAACCCTAACCCTAACCCTAACCCTAACCCTAACCCTAACCCTAACCCTAACCCTAACCCTAACCCTAACCCTAACCCTAACCCTAACCCTAACCCTAACCCTAACCCTAACCCTAACCCTAACCCTAACCCTAACCCTAACCCTAACCCTAACCCTAACCCTAACCCTAACCCTAACCCTAACCCTAACCCTAACCCTAACCCTAACCCTAACCCTAACCCTAACCCTAACCCTAACCCTAACCCTAACCCTAACCCTAACCCTAACCCTAACCCTAACCCTAACCCTAACCCTAACCCTAACCCTAACCCTAACCCTAACCCTAACCCTAACCCTAACCCTAACCCTAACCCTAACCCTAACCCTAACCCTAACCCTAACCCTAACCCTAACCCTAACCCTAACCCTAACCCTAACCCTAACCCTAACCCTAACCCTAACCCTAACCCTAACCCTAACCCTAACCCTAACCCTAACCCTAACCCTAACCCTAACCCTAACCCTAACCCTAACCCTAACCCTAACCCTAACCCTAACCCTAACCCTAACCCTAACCCTAACCCTAACCCTAACCCTAACCCTAACCCTAACCCTAACCCTAACCCTAACCCTAACCCTAACCCTAACCCTAACCCTAACCCTAACCCTAACCCTAACCCTAACCCTAACCCTAACCCTAACCCTAACCCTAACCCTAACCCTAACCCTAACCCTAACCCTAACCCTAACCCTAACCCTAACCCTAACCCTAACCCTAACCCTAACCCTAACCCTAACCCTAACCCTAACCCTAACCCTAACCCTAACCCTAACCCTAACCCTAACCCTAACCCTAACCCTAACCCTAACCCTAACCCTAACCCTAACCCTAACCCTAACCCTAACCCTAACCCTAACCCTAACCCTAACCCTAACCCTAACCCTAACCCTAACCCTAACCCTAACCCTAACCCTAACCCTAACCCTAACCCTAACCCTAACCCTAACCCTAACCCTAACCCTAACCCTAACCCTAACCCTAACCCTAACCCTAACCCTAACCCTAACCCTAACCCTAACCCTAACCCTAACCCTAACCCTAACCCTAACCCTAACCCTAACCCTAACCCTAACCCTAACCCTAACCCTAACCCTAACCCTAACCCTAACCCTAACCCTAACCCTAACCCTAACCCTAACCCTAACCCTAACCCTAACCCTAACCCTAACCCTAACCCTAACCCTAACCCTAACCCTAACCCTAACCCTAACCCTAACCCTAACCCTAACCCTAACCCTAACCCTAACCCTAACCCTAACCCTAACCCTAACCCTAACCCTAACCCTAACCCTAACCCTAACCCTAACCCTAACCCTAACCCTAACCCTAACCCTAACCCTAACCCTAACCCTAACCCTAACCCTAACCCTAACCCTAACCCTAACCCTAACCCTAACCCTAACCCTAACCCTAACCCTAACCCTAACCCTAACCCTAACCCTAACCCTAACCCTAACCCTAACCCTAACCCTAACCCTAACCCTAACCCTAACCCTAACCCTAACCCTAACCCTAACCCTAACCCTAACCCTAACCCTAACCCTAACCCTAACCCTAACCCTAACCCTAACCCTAACCCTAACCCTAACCCTAACCCTAACCCTAACCCTAACCCTAACCCTAACCCTAACCCTAACCCTAACCCTAACCCTAACCCTAACCCTAACCCTAACCCTAACCCTAACCCTAACCCTAACCCTAACCCTAACCCTAACCCTAACCCTAACCCTAACCCTAACCCTAACCCTAACCCTAACCCTAACCCTAACCCTAACCCTAACCCTAACCCTAACCCTAACCCTAACCCTAACCCTAACCCTAACCCTAACCCTAACCCTAACCCTAACCCTAACCCTAACCCTAACCCTAACCCTAACCCTAACCCTAACCCTAACCCTAACCCTAACCCTAACCCTAACCCTAACCCTAACCCTAACCCTAACCCTAACCCTAACCCTAACCCTAACCCTAACCCTAACCCTAACCCTAACCCTAACCCTAACCCTAACCCTAACCCTAACCCTAACCCTAACCCTAACCCTAACCCTAACCCTAACCCTAACCCTAACCCTAACCCTAACCCTAACCCTAACCCTAACCCTAACCCTAACCCTAACCCTAACCCTAACCCTAACCCTAACCCTAACCCTAACCCTAACCCTAACCCTAACCCTAACCCTAACCCTAACCCTAACCCTAACCCTAACCCTAACCCTAACCCTAACCCTAACCCTAACCCTAACCCTAACCCTAACCCTAACCCTAACCCTAACCCTAACCCTAACCCTAACCCTAACCCTAACCCTAACCCTAACCCTAACCCTAACCCTAACCCTAACCCTAACCCTAACCCTAACCCTAACCCTAACCCTAACCCTAACCCTAACCCTAACCCTAACCCTAACCCTAACCCTAACCCTAACCCTAACCCTAACCCTAACCCTAACCCTAACCCTAACCCTAACCCTAACCCTAACCCTAACCCTAACCCTAACCCTAACCCTAACCCTAACCCTAACCCTAACCCTAACCCTAACCCTAACCCTAACCCTAACCCTAACCCTAACCCTAACCCTAACCCTAACCCTAACCCTAACCCTAACCCTAACCCTAACCCTAACCCTAACCCTAACCCTAACCCTAACCCTAACCCTAACCCTAACCCTAACCCTAACCCTAACCCTAACCCTAACCCTAACCCTAACCCTAACCCTAACCCTAACCCTAACCCTAACCCTAACCCTAACCCTAACCCTAACCCTAACCCTAACCCTAACCCTAACCCTAACCCTAACCCTAACCCTAACCCTAACCCTAACCCTAACCCTAACCCTAACCCTAACCCTAACCCTAACCCTAACCCTAACCCTAACCCTAACCCTAACCCTAACCCTAACCCTAACCCTAACCCTAACCCTAACCCTAACCCTAACCCTAACCCTAACCCTAACCCTAACCCTAACCCTAACCCTAACCCTAACCCTAACCCTAACCCTAACCCTAACCCTAACCCTAACCCTAACCCTAACCCTAACCCTAACCCTAACCCTAACCCTAACCCTAACCCTAACCCTAACCCTAACCCTAACCCTAACCCTAACCCTAACCCTAACCCTAACCCTAACCCTAACCCTAACCCTAACCCTAACCCTAACCCTAACCCTAACCCTAACCCTAACCCTAACCCTAACCCTAACCCTAACCCTAACCCTAACCCTAACCCTAACCCTAACCCTAACCCTAACCCTAACCCTAACCCTAACCCTAACCCTAACCCTAACCCTAACCCTAACCCTAACCCTAACCCTAACCCTAACCCTAACCCTAACCCTAACCCTAACCCTAACCCTAACCCTAACCCTAACCCTAACCCTAACCCTAACCCTAACCCTAACCCTAACCCTAACCCTAACCCTAACCCTAACCCTAACCCTAACCCTAACCCTAACCCTAACCCTAACCCTAACCCTAACCCTAACCCTAACCCTAACCCTAACCCTAACCCTAACCCTAACCCTAACCCTAACCCTAACCCTAACCCTAACCCTAACCCTAACCCTAACCCTAACCCTAACCCTAACCCTAACCCTAACCCTAACCCTAACCCTAACCCTAACCCTAACCCTAACCCTAACCCTAACCCTAACCCTAACCCTAACCCTAACCCTAACCCTAACCCTAACCCTAACCCTAACCCTAACCCTAACCCTAACCCTAACCCTAACCCTAACCCTAACCCTAACCCTAACCCTAACCCTAACCCTAACCCTAACCCTAACCCTAACCCTAACCCTAACCCTAACCCTAACCCTAACCCTAACCCTAACCCTAACCCTAACCCTAACCCTAACCCTAACCCTAACCCTAACCCTAACCCTAACCCTAACCCTAACCCTAACCCTAACCCTAACCCTAACCCTAACCCTAACCCTAACCCTAACCCTAACCCTAACCCTAACCCTAACCCTAACCCTAACCCTAACCCTAACCCTAACCCTAACCCTAACCCTAACCCTAACCCTAACCCTAACCCTAACCCTAACCCTAACCCTAACCCTAACCCTAACCCTAACCCTAACCCTAACCCTAACCCTAACCCTAACCCTAACCCTAACCCTAACCCTAACCCTAACCCTAACCCTAACCCTAACCCTAACCCTAACCCTAACCCTAACCCTAACCCTAACCCTAACCCTAACCCTAACCCTAACCCTAACCCTAACCCTAACCCTAACCCTAACCCTAACCCTAACCCTAACCCTAACCCTAACCCTAACCCTAACCCTAACCCTAACCCTAACCCTAACCCTAACCCTAACCCTAACCCTAACCCTAACCCTAACCCTAACCCTAACCCTAACCCTAACCCTAACCCTAACCCTAACCCTAACCCTAACCCTAACCCTAACCCTAACCCTAACCCTAACCCTAACCCTAACCCTAACCCTAACCCTAACCCTAACCCTAACCCTAACCCTAACCCTAACCCTAACCCTAACCCTAACCCTAACCCTAACCCTAACCCTAACCCTAACCCTAACCCTAACCCTAACCCTAACCCTAACCCTAACCCTAACCCTAACCCTAACCCTAACCCTAACCCTAACCCTAACCCTAACCCTAACCCTAACCCTAACCCTAACCCTAACCCTAACCCTAACCCTAACCCTAACCCTAACCCTAACCCTAACCCTAACCCTAACCCTAACCCTAACCCTAACCCTAACCCTAACCCTAACCCTAACCCTAACCCTAACCCTAACCCTAACCCTAACCCTAACCCTAACCCTAACCCTAACCCTAACCCTAACCCTAACCCTAACCCTAACCCTAACCCTAACCCTAACCCTAACCCTAACCCTAACCCTAACCCTAACCCTAACCCTAACCCTAACCCTAACCCTAACCCTAACCCTAACCCTAACCCTAACCCTAACCCTAACCCTAACCCTAACCCTAACCCTAACCCTAACCCTAACCCTAACCCTAACCCTAACCCTAACCCTAACCCTAACCCTAACCCTAACCCTAACCCTAACCCTAACCCTAACCCTAACCCTAACCCTAACCCTAACCCTAACCCTAACCCTAACCCTAACCCTAACCCTAACCCTAACCCTAACCCTAACCCTAACCCTAACCCTAACCCTAACCCTAACCCTAACCCTAACCCTAACCCTAACCCTAACCCTAACCCTAACCCTAACCCTAACCCTAACCCTAACCCTAACCCTAACCCTAACCCTAACCCTAACCCTAACCCTAACCCTAACCCTAACCCTAACCCTAACCCTAACCCTAACCCTAACCCTAACCCTAACCCTAACCCTAACCCTAACCCTAACCCTAACCCTAACCCTAACCCTAACCCTAACCCTAACCCTAACCCTAACCCTAACCCTAACCCTAACCCTAACCCTAACCCTAACCCTAACCCTAACCCTAACCCTAACCCTAACCCTAACCCTAACCCTAACCCTAACCCTAACCCTAACCCTAACCCTAACCCTAACCCTAACCCTAACCCTAACCCTAACCCTAACCCTAACCCTAACCCTAACCCTAACCCTAACCCTAACCCTAACCCTAACCCTAACCCTAACCCTAACCCTAACCCTAACCCTAACCCTAACCCTAACCCTAACCCTAACCCTAACCCTAACCCTAACCCTAACCCTAACCCTAACCCTAACCCTAACCCTAACCCTAACCCTAACCCTAACCCTAACCCTAACCCTAACCCTAACCCTAACCCTAACCCTAACCCTAACCCTAACCCTAACCCTAACCCTAACCCTAACCCTAACCCTAACCCTAACCCTAACCCTAACCCTAACCCTAACCCTAACCCTAACCCTAACCCTAACCCTAACCCTAACCCTAACCCTAACCCTAACCCTAACCCTAACCCTAACCCTAACCCTAACCCTAACCCTAACCCTAACCCTAACCCTAACCCTAACCCTAACCCTAACCCTAACCCTAACCCTAACCCTAACCCTAACCCTAACCCTAACCCTAACCCTAACCCTAACCCTAACCCTAACCCTAACCCTAACCCTAACCCTAACCCTAACCCTAACCCTAACCCTAACCCTAACCCTAACCCTAACCCTAACCCTAACCCTAACCCTAACCCTAACCCTAACCCTAACCCTAACCCTAACCCTAACCCTAACCCTAACCCTAACCCTAACCCTAACCCTAACCCTAACCCTAACCCTAACCCTAACCCTAACCCTAACCCTAACCCTAACCCTAACCCTAACCCTAACCCTAACCCTAACCCTAACCCTAACCCTAACCCTAACCCTAACCCTAACCCTAACCCTAACCCTAACCCTAACCCTAACCCTAACCCTAACCCTAACCCTAACCCTAACCCTAACCCTAACCCTAACCCTAACCCTAACCCTAACCCTAACCCTAACCCTAACCCTAACCCTAACCCTAACCCTAACCCTAACCCTAACCCTAACCCTAACCCTAACCCTAACCCTAACCCTAACCCTAACCCTAACCCTAACCCTAACCCTAACCCTAACCCTAACCCTAACCCTAACCCTAACCCTAACCCTAACCCTAACCCTAACCCTAACCCTAACCCTAACCCTAACCCTAACCCTAACCCTAACCCTAACCCTAACCCTAACCCTAACCCTAACCCTAACCCTAACCCTAACCCTAACCCTAACCCTAACCCTAACCCTAACCCTAACCCTAACCCTAACCCTAACCCTAACCCTAACCCTAACCCTAACCCTAACCCTAACCCTAACCCTAACCCTAACCCTAACCCTAACCCTAACCCTAACCCTAGAACTACCTAAACTCTAACTTGAGAAGATTATACTCACCTGAGAACTAAGACTACCACCTACCGTGTAAAAGGGTTTAGCTTCTTTAGAAACCTACCCACACGTAAAGACAACAATGTTTAATAGTGTTTGTGCAAGGTTATTTTACCGAGTGAGGGGCACCCTATGTTCCAGGAGTGGCCCGTGCATAACGTTGGACCGACGGGGTCGGTCCACGGATATTACCGTTCTTACCTAACCCTAACCCTAACCCTAACCTCCAAACATCAACCAAAGTTGCTAAAACAGGCTTATCTCACCGTTTCCAGCGCTTTTGTGCACCTTAGGCTGATCTGTGATGAAAACATGAAGATTTCAACCAAAGTTGCTAAAATAGGCTTCTCTCACCGTTTCCAGCGCTTTTCTGCACCTTAGGCTGATCTGTGATGAAAACATGAAGATTTCAACCAAAGTTGCTAAAATAGGCTTCTCTCACCGTTTCCAGCGCTTTTCTGCACCTTATGCTGATCTGTGATGAAAACATGAAGATTTCAACCAAAGTTGCTAAAATAGGCTTCTCTCACCGTTTCCAGCGCTTTTCTGCACCTTAGGCTGATCTGTGATGAAAAAATGAAGATTTCAACCAAAGTTGCTAAAATAGGCTTCTCTCACCGTTTCCAGCGCTTTTCTGCACCTTAGGCTGATCTGTGATGAAAACATGACGATTTCAACCAAAGTTGCTAAAATAGGCTTCTCCCACCGTTTCCAGCGCTTTTCTGCACCTTAGGCTGATCTGTGATGAAAACATGAAGATTTCAACCAAAGTTGCTAAAATAGGCTTCTCTCACCGTTTCCAGCGCTTTTCTGCACCTTAGGCTGATCTGTGATGAAAACATGAAGATTTCAACCAAAGTTGCTGAAATAGGCTTCTCTCACCGTTTCCAGCGCTTTTCTGCACCTTAGGCTGATCTGTGATGAAAACATGAAGATTTCAAACAAAGTTGCTAAAATAGGCTTCTCTCACCGTTTCCAGCGCTTTTCTGCACCTTAGGCTGATCTGTGATGAAAACATGAAGATTTCAAACAAAGTTGCTAAAATAGGCTTCTCTCACCGTTTCCAGCGCTTTTCTGCACCTTAGGCTGATCTGTGATGAAAACATGAAGATTTCAACCAAAGTTGCTAAAATAGGCTTCTCTCACCGTTTCCAGCGCTTTTCTGCACCTTAGGCTGATCTGTGATGAAAACATGAAGATTTCAACCAAAGTTGCTAAAATAGGCTTCTCTCACCGTTTCCAGCGCTTTTCTGCACCTTAGGCTGATCTGTGATGAAAACATGAAGATTTCAAACAAAGTTGCTAAAATAGGCTTCTCTCACCGTTTCCAGCGCTTTTCTGCACCTTAGGCTGATCTGTGATGAAAACATGAAGATTTCAACCAAAGTTGCTAAAATAGGCTTCTCTCACCGTTTCCAGCGCTTTTCTGCACCTTAGGCTGATCTGTGATGAAAAAAATGAAGATTTCAACCAAAGTTGCTAAAATAGGCTTCTCTCACCGTTTCCAGCGCTTTTCTGCACCTTAGGCTGATCTGTGATGAAAACATGAAGATTTCAACCAAAGTTGCTAAAATAGGCTTCTCTCACCGTTTCCAGCGCTTTTCTGCACCTTAGGCTGATCTGTGATGAAAACATGAAGATTTCAACCAAAGTTGCTGAAATAGGCTTCTCTCACCGTTTCCAGCGCTTTTCTGCACCTTAGGCTGATCTGTGATGAAAACATGAAGATTTCAACCAAAGTTGCTAAAATAGGCTTCTCTCACCGTTCCCAGCGCTTTTCTGCACCTTAGGCTGATCTGTGATGAAAACATGAAGATTTCAACCAAAGTTGCTAAAATAGGCTTCTCTCACCGTTTCCAGCGCTTTTCTGCACCTTAGGCTGATCTGTGATGAAAACATGAAGATTTCAACCAAAGTTGCTAAAATAGGCTTCTCTCACCGTTTCCAGCGCTTTTCTGCACCTTAGGCTGATCTGGGATGAAAAAATGAAGATTTCAACCAAAGTTGCTAAAATAGGCTTCTCTCACCGTTTCCAGCGCTTTTCTGCACCTTGTGCCATTTAGACTGAAAAAACTGTTCAGTTGCAACTTTTTCATTGGGGATTCCAAAACTTAAAATCATTTGTTTAAAGAATTCTTTTAGAGTTGAAACCAAGATTTCAAATTACCCTTTTTCATTATAAACATCCACTGTAAGCATGGTGAGTATCAAGCAATATGACTGCAGACCTTTTGAGAAAATACGTTGATGAGTGACCCTATTTCATTATGGCAGTCAAACAGCACTGATTTTCAGCTTTAGTCCATGAAACCTCCAAACATCAACCAAAGGTGCTAAAACAGGCTTATCTCACCGTTTCCAGCGCTTTTGTGCACCTTAGGCTGATCTGGGATGAAAAAATGAAGATTTCAACCAAAGTTGCTAAAATAGGCTACTCTCACCGTTTCCAGCGCTTTTCTGCACCTTAGGCTGATCTTAGATGAAAACATGAAGATTTCAACCAAAGTTGCTAAAATAGGCTTCTCTCACCGTTTCCAGCGCTTTTCTGCACCTTAGGCTGATCTGTGATGAAAACATGAAGATTTCAACCAAAGTTGCTAAAATAGGCTTCTCTCACCGTTTCCAGCGCTTTTCTGCACCTTAGGCTGATCTGTGATGAAAACATGAAGATTTCAACCAAAGTTGCTAAAATAGGCTTCTCTCACCGTTTCCAGCGCTTTTCTGCACCTTAGGCTGATCTGTGATGAAAACATGAAGATTTCAACCAAAGTTGCTGAAATAGGCTTCTCTCACCGTTTCCAGCGCTTTTCTGCACCTTAGGCTGATCTGTGATGAAAACATGAAGATTTCAAACAAAGTTGCTAAAATAGGCTTCTCTCACCGTTTCCAGCGCTTTTCTGCACCTTAGGCTGATCTGTGATGAAAACATGAAGATTTCAAACAAAGTTGCTAAAATAGGCTTCTCTCACCGTTTCCAGCGCTTTTCTGCACCTTAGGCTGATCTGTGATGAAAACATGAAGATTTCAACCAAAGTTGCTAAAATAGGCTTCTCTCACCGTTTCCAGCGCTTTTCTGCACCTTAGGCTGATCTGTGATGAAAACATGAAGATTTCAACCAAAGTTGCTAAAATAGGCTTCTCTCACCGTTTCCAGCGCTTTTCTGCACCTTAGGCTGATCTGTGATGAAAACATGAAGATTTCAACCAAAGTTGCTAAAATAGGCTTCTCTCACCGTTTCCAGCGCTTTTCTGCACCTTAGGCTGATCTGTGATGAAAACATGAAGATTTCAACCAAAGTTGCTAAAAAAGGCTTCTCTCACCGTTTCCAGCGCTTTTCTGCACCTTAGGCTGATCTGTGATGAAAACATGAAGATTTCAACCAAAGCTGCTAAAATAGGCTTCTCTCACCGTTTCCAGCGCTTTTCTGCACCTTAGGCTGATCTGTGATGAAAACATGAAGATTTCAACCAAAGTTGCTAAAATAGGCTTCTCTCACCGTTTCCAGCGCTTTTCTGCACCTTAGGCTGATCTGTGATGAAAACATGAAGATTTCAACCAAAGTTGCTAAAATAGGCTTCTCTCACCGTTTCCAGCGCTTTTCTGCACCTTAGGCTGATCTGTGATGAAAAAATGAAGATTTCAACCAAAGTTGCTAAAATAGGCTTCTCTCACCGTTTCCAGCGCTTTTCTGCACCTTAGGCTGATCTGTCATGAAAAAAATGAAGATTTCAACCAAAGTTGCTAAAATAGGCTTCTCTCACCGTTTCCAGTGGCTTTTCTGCACCTTAGGCTGATCTGTGATGAAAACATGAAGATTTCAACCAAAGTTGCTAAAATAGGCTTCTCTCACCGTTTCCAGCGCTTTTCTGCACCTTAGGCTGATCTGTGATGAAAACATGAAGATTTCAACCAAAGTTGCTAAAATAGGCTTCTCTCACCGTTTCCAGCGCTTTTCTGCACCTTAGGCTGATCTGTGATGAAAACATGAAGATTTCAACCAAAGTTGCTAAAATAGGCTTCTCTCACCGTTTCCAGCGCTTTTCTGCACCTTAGGCTGATCTGTGATGAAAACATGAAGATTTCAACCAAAGTTGCTAAAATAGGCTTCTCTCACCGTTTCCAGCGCTTTTCTGCACCTTAGGCTGATCTGTGATGAAAACATGAAGATTTCAACCAAAGTTGCTAAAATAGGCTTCTCTCACCGTTTCCAGCGCTTTTCTGCACCTTAGGCTGATCTGTGATGAAAACATGAAGATTTCAACCAAAGTTGCTAAAATAGGCTTCTCTCACCTTTTCCAGCGCTTTTCTGCACCTTGTGCCATTTAGACTGAAAAAACTGTTCAGTTGCAACTTTTTCATTGGGGATTCCAAAACTTAAAATCATTTGTTTAAAGAATTCCTTTAGAGTTGAAACCAAGATTTCAAATTACCCTTTTTCATTATAAACATCCACTGTAAGCATGGTGAGTATCAAGCAATATGACTGCAGACCTTTTGAGAAAATACGTTGATGAGTGACCCTATTTCATTATGGCAGTCAAACAGCACTGATTTTCAGCTTTAGTCCATGAAACCTCCAAACATCAACCAAAGGTGCTAAAACAGGCTTATCTCACCGTTTCCAGCACTTTTCTGCACCTTAGGCTGATCTGTGATGAAAACATGAAGATTTCAACCAAAGTTGCTAAAATAGGCTTCTCTCACCGTTTCCAGCGCTTTTCTGCACCTTAGGCTGATCTGTGATGAAAAACATGAAGATTTCAACCAAAGTTGCTAAAATAGGCTTCTCTCACCGTTTCCAGCGCTTTTCTGCATCTTAGGCTGATCTGTGATGAAAACATGAAGATTTCAACCAAAGTTGCTAAAATAGGCTTCTCTCACCGTTTCCAGCGCTTTTCTGCACCTTAGGCTGATCTGTGATGAAAACATGAAGATTTCAACCAAAGTTGCTAAAATAGGCTTCTCTCACCGTTTCCAGCGCTTTTCTGCACCTTAGGCTGATCTGTGATGAAAACATGAAGATTTCAACCAAAGTTGCTAAATAGGCTTCTCTCACCGTTTCCAGCGCTTTTCTGCACCTTAGGCTGATCTGTGATGAAAACATGAAGATTTCAACCAAAGTTGCTAAAACAGGCTTATCTCACCGTTTCCAGCGCTTTTCTGCACCTTAGGCTGATCTGTGATGAAAACATGAAGATTTCAACCAAAGTTGCTAAAATAGGCTTCTCTCACCGTTTCCAGCGCTTTTCTGCACCTTAGGCTGATCTGTGATGAAAACATGAAGATTTCAACCAAAGTTGCTAAAATAGGCTTCTCTCACCGTTTCCAGCGCTTTTCTGCACCTTAGGCTGATCTGTGATGAAAACATGAAGATTTCAACCAAAGTTGCTAAAATAGGCTTCTCTCACCGTTTCCAGCGCTTTTCTGCACCTTAGGCTGATCTGTGATGAAAACATGAAGATTTCAACCAAAGTTGCTAAAACAGGCTTATCTCACCGTTTCCAGCGCTTTTCTGCACCTTAGGCTGATCTGTGATGAAAACATGAAGATTTCAACCAAAGTTGCTAAAATAGGCTTCTCTCACCGTTTCCAGCGCTTTTCTGCACCTTAGGCTGATCTGTGATGAAAACATGAAGATTTCAACCAAAGTTGCTCAAATAGGCTTCTCTCACCGTTTCCAGCGCTTTTCTGCACCTTAGGCTGATCTGTGATGAAAACATGACGATTTCAACCAAAGTTGCTAAAATAGGCTTCTCTCACCGTTTCCAGCGCTTTTCTGCACCTTAGGCTGATCTTTGATGAAAACATGAAGATTTCAACCAAAGTTGCTAAAATAGGCTTCTCTCACCGTTTCCAGCGCTTTTCTGCACCTTAGGCTGATCTGTGATGAAAACATGAAGATTTCAACCAAAGTTGCTAAAATAGGCTTCTCTCACCGTTTCCAGCGCTTTTCTGCACCTTAGGCTGATCTGTGATGAAAACATGAAGATTTCAACCAAAGTTGCTAAAATAGGCTTCTCTCACCGTTTCCAGCGCTTTTCTGCACCTTGTGCCATTTATACTGAAAAAACTGTTCAGTTGCAACTTTTTCATTGGGGATTCCAAAACTTAAAATCATTTGTTTAAAGAATTCCTTTAGAGTTGAAACCAAGATTTCAAATTACCCTTTTTCATTATAAACATCCACTGTAAGCATGGTGAGTATCAAGCAATATGACTGCAGACCTTTTGAGAAAATACGTTGATGAGTGACCCTATTTCATTATGGCAGTCAAACAGCACTGATTTTCAGCTTTAGTCCATGAAACCTCCAAACATCAACCAAAGGTGCTAAAACAGGCTTATCTCACCGTTTCCAGCACTTTTCTGCACCTTAGGCTGATCTGTGATGAAAACATGAAGATTTCAACCAAAGTTGCTAAAATAGGCTTCTCTCACCGTTTCCAGCGCTTTTCTGCACCTTAGGCTGATCTGTGATGAAAACATGAAGATTTCAACCAAAGTTGCTAAAATAGGCTTCTCTCACCGTTTCCAGCGCTTTTCTGCATCTTAGGCTGATCTGTGATGAAAACATGAAGTTTTCAACCAAAGTTGCTAAAATAGGCTTCTCTCACCGTTTCCAGCGCTTTTCTGCACCTTAGGCTGATCTGTGATGAAAACATGACGATTTCAACCAAAGTTGCTAAAATAGGCTTCTCTCACCGTTTCCAGCGCTTTTCTGCACCTTAGGCTGATCTGTGATGAAAACATGAAGATTTCAACCAAAGTTGCTAAAATAGGCTTCTCTCACCGTTTCCAGCGCTTTTCTGCACCTTAGGCTGATCTGTGATGAAAACATGAAGATTTCAACCAAAGTTGCTAAAATAGGCTTCTCTCACCGTTTCCAGCGCTTTTCTGCACCTTAGGCTGATCTGTGATGAAAACATGACGATTTCAACCAAAGTTGCTAAAATAGGCTTCTCTCACCGTTTCCAGCGCTTTTCTGCACCTTAGGCTGATCTTTGATGAAAACATGAAGATTTCAACCAAAGTTGCTAAAATAGGCTTCTCTCACCGTTTCCAGCGCTTTTCTGCACCTTAGGCTGATCTGTGATGAAAACATGAAGATTTCAACCAAAGTTGCTAAAATAGGCTTCTCTCACCGTTTCCAGCGCTTTTCTGCACCTTGTGCCATTTAGACTGAAAAAACTGTTCAGTTGCAACTTTTTCATTGGGGATTCCAAAACTTAAAATCATTTGTTTAAAGAATTCCTTTAGAGTTGAAACCGAGATTTCAAATTACCCTTTTTCATTATAAACATCCACTGTAAGCATGGTGAGTATCAAGCAATATGACTGCAGACCTTTTGAGAAAATACGTTGATGAGTGACCCTATTTCATTATGGCATTCAAACAGCACTGATTTTCAGCTTTAGTCCATGAAACCTCCAAACATCAACCAAAGGTGCTAAAACAGGCTTATCTCACCGTTTCCAGCACTTTTCTGCACCTTAGGCTGATCTGTGATGAAAACATGAAGATTTCAACCAAAGTTGCTAAAATAGGCTTCTCTCACCGTTTCCAGCGCTTTTCTGCACCTTAGGCTGATCTGTGATGAAAACATGAAGATTTCAACCAAAGTTGCTAAAATAGGCTTCTCTCACCGTTTCCAGCGCTTTTCTGCATCTTAGGCTGATCTGTGATGAAAACATGAAGTTTTCAACCAAAGTTGCTAAAATAGGCTTCTCTCACCGTTTCCAGCGCTTTTCTGCACCTTAGGCTGATCTGTGATGAAAACATGAAGATTTCAACCAAAGTTGCTAAAATAGGCTTCTCTCACCGTTTCCAGCGCTTTTCTGCACCTTAGGCTGATCTGTGATGAAAACATGAAGATTTCAACCAAAGTTGCTAAAATAGGCTTCTCTCACCGTTTCCAGCGCTTTTCTGCACCTTAGGCTGATCTGTGATGAAAACATGAAGATTTCAACCAAAGTTGCTAAAATAGGCTTCTCTCACCGTTTCCAGCGCTTTTCTGCACCTTGTGCCATTTAGACTGAAAAAACTGTTCAGTTGCAACTTTTTCATTGGGGATTCCAAAACTTAAAATCATTTGTTTAAAGAATTCCTTTAGAGTTGAAACCAAGATTTCAAATTACCCTTTTTCATTATAAACATCCACTGTAAGCATGGTGAGTATCAAGCAATATGACTGCAGACCTTTTGAGAAAATACGTTGATGAGTGACCCTATTTCATTATGGCAGTCAAACAGCACTAATTTTCAGCTTTAGTCCATGAAACCTCCAAACATCAACCAAAGGTGCTAAAACAGGCTTATCTCACCGTTTCCAGCACTTTTCTGCACCTTAGGCTGATCTGTGATGAAAACATGAAGATTTCAACCAAAGTTGCTAAAATAGGCTTCTCTCACCGTTTCCAGCGCTTTTCTGCACCTTAGGCTGATCTGTGATGAAAACATGAAGATTTCAACCAAAGTTGCTAAAATAGGCTTCTCTCACCGTTTCCAGCGCTTTTCTGCACCTTAGGCTGATCTGTGATGAAAACATGAAGATTTCAACCAAAGTTGCTAAAATAGGCTTCTCTCACCGTTTCCAGCGCTTTTCTGCACCTTAGGCTGATCTGTGATGAAAACATGAAGATTTCAACCAAAGTTGCTAAAATAGGCTTCTCTCACCGTTTCCAGCGCTTTTCTGCACCTTAGGCTGATCTGTGATGAAAACATGAAGATTTCAACCAAAGTTGCTAAAATAGGCTTCTCTCACCGTTTCCAGCGCTTTTCTGCACCTTAGGCTGATCTGTGATGAAAACATGAAGATTTCAAACAAAGTTGCTAAAATAGGCTTCTCTCACCGTTTCCAGCGCTTTTCTGCACCTTAGGCTGATCTGTGATGAAAACATGAAGATTTCAACCAAAGTTGCTAAAATAGGCTTCTCTCACCGTTTCCAGCGCTTTTCTGCACCTTAGGCTGATCTGTGATGAAAACATGAAGATTTCAACCAAAGTTGCTAAAATAGGCTTCTCTCACCGTTTCCAGCGCTTTTCTGCACCTTAGGCTGATCTGTGATGAAAACATGAAGATTTCAACCAAAGTTGCTAAAATAGGCTTCTCTCACCCTTTCCAGCGCTTTTCTGCACCTTAGGCTGATCTGTGATGAAAACATGAAGATTTCAACCAAAGTTGCTAAAATAGGCTTCTCTCACCGTTTCCAGCGCTTTTCTGCACCTTAGGCTGATCTGTGATGAAAACATGAAGATTTCAACCAAAGTTGCTAAAATAGGCTTCTCTCACCGTTTCCAGCGCTTTTCTGCACCTTAGGCTGATCTGTGATGAAAACATGAAGATTTCAACCAAAGTTGCTAAAATAGGCTTCTCTCACCGTTTCCAGCGCTTTTCTGCACCTTAGGCTGATCTGTGATGAAAACATGAAGATTTCAACCAAAGTTGCTAAAATAGGCTTCTCTCACCGTTTCCAGCGCTTTTCTGCACATTAGGCTGATCTGTGATGAAAACATGAAGATTTCAACCAAAGTTGCTAAAATAGGCTTCTCTCACCGTTTCCAGCGCTTTTCTGCACCTTAGGCTGATCTGTGATGAAAACATGAAGATTTCAACCAAAGTTGCTAAAACAGGCTTATCTCACCGTTTCCAGCGCTTTTCTGCACCTTAGGCTGATCTGTGATGAAAACATGAAGATTTCAACCAAAGTTGCTAAAATAGGCTTCTCTCACCGTTTCCAGCGCTTTTCTGCACCTTGTGCCATTTAGACTGAAAAAACTGTTCAGTTGCAACTTTTTCATTGGGGATTCCAAAACTTAAAATCATTTGTTTAAAGAATTCCTTTAGAGTTGAAACCAAGATTTCAAATTACCCTTTTTCATTATAAACATCCACTGTAAGCATGGTGAGTATCAAGCAATATGACTGCAGACCTTTTGAGAAAATACGTTGATGAGTGACCCTATTTCATTATGGCAGTCAAACAGCACTGATTTTCAGCTTTAGTCCATGAAACCTCCAAACATCAACCAAAGGTGCTAAAACAGGCTTATCTCACCGTTTCCAGCACTTTTCTGCACCTTAGGCTGATCTGTGATGAAAACATGAAGATTTCAACCAAAGTTGCTAAAATAGGCTTCTCTCACCGTTTCCAGCGCTTTTCTGCACCTTAGGCTGATCTGTGATGAAAACATGAAGATTTCAACCAAAGTTGCTAAAATAGGCTTCTCTCACCGTTTCCAGCGCTTTTCTGCACCTTAGGCTGATCTGTGATGAAAACATGAAGATTTCAACCAAAGTTGCTAAAATAGGCTTCTCTCACCGTTTCCAGCGCTTTTCTGCACCTTAGGCTGATCTGTGATGAAAACATGAAGATTTCAACCAAAGTTGCTAAAATAGGCTTCTCTCACCGTTTCCAGCGCTTTTCTGCACCTTAGGCTGATCTGTGATGAAAACATGAAGATTTCAACCAAAGTTGCTAAAATAGGCTTCTCTCACCGTTTCCAGCGCTTTTCTGCACCTTGTGCCATTTAGACTGAAAAAACTGTTCAGTTGCAACTTTTTCATTGGGGATTCCAAAACTTAAAATCATTTGTTTAAAGAATTCCTTTAGAGTTGAAACCAAGATTTCAAATTACCCTTTTTCATTATAAACATCCACTGTAAGCATGGTGAGTATCAAGCAATATGACTGCAGACCTTTTGAGAAAATACGTTGATGAGTGACCCTATTTCATTATGGCAGTCAAACAGCACTGATTTTCAGCTTTAGTCCATGAAACCTCCAAACATCAACCAAAGGTGCTAAAACAGGCTTATCTCACCGTTTCCAGCACTTTTCTGCACCTTAGGCTGATCTGTGATGAAAACATGAAGATTTCAACCAAAGTTGCTAAAATAGGCTTCTCTCACCGTTTCCAGCGCTTTTCTGCACCTTAGGCTGATCTGTGATGAAAACATGAAGATTTCGACCAAAGTTGCTAAAATAGGCTTCTCTCACCGTTTCCAGCGCTTTTCTGCACCTTAGGCTGATCTGTGATGAAAACATGAAGATTTCAACCAAAGTTGCTAAAATAGTTTTCTCTCACCGTTTCCAGCGCTTTTCTGCACCTTAGGCTGATCTGTGATGAAAACATGAAGATTTCAACCAAAGTTGCTAAAATAGGCTTCTCTCACCGTTTCCAGCGCTTTTCTGCACCTTAGGCAGATCTGTGATGAAAACATGAAGATTTCAACCAAAGTTGCTAAAATAGGCTTCTCTCACCGTTTCCAGCGCTTTTCTGCACCTTAGGCTGATCTGTGATGAAAACATGAAGATTTCAACCAAAGTTGCTAAAATAGGCTTCTCTCACCGTTTCCAGCGCGCTTTTCTGCACCTTAGGCTGATCTGTGATGAAAACATGAAGATTTCAACCAAAATTGCTAAAATAGGCTTCTCTCACCGTTTCCAGCGCTTTTCTGCACCTTAGGCTGATCTGTGATGAAAACATGAAGATTTCAACCAAAGTTGCTAAAATAGGCTTCTCTCACCGTTTCCAGCGCTTTTCTGCACCTTAGGCTGATCTGTGATGAAAACATGAAGATTTCAACCAAAGTTGCTAAAATAGGCTTCTCTCACCGTTTCCAGCGCTTTTCTGCACCTTAAGGCTGATCTGTGATGAAAACATGAAGATTTCAACCAAAGTTGCTAAAATAGGCTTCTCTCACCGTTTCCAGCGCTTTTCTGCACCTTAGGCTGATCTGTGATGAAAACATGAAGATTTCAACCAAAGTTGCTAAAATAGGCTTCTCTCACCGTTTCCAGCGCTTTTCTGCACCTTAGGCTGATCTGTGATGAAAACATGAAGATTTCAACCAAAGTTGCTAAAATAGGCTTCTCTCACCGTTTCCAGCGCTTTTCTGCACCTTAGGCTGATCTGTGATGAAAACATGAAGATTTCAACCAAAGTTGCTAAAATAGGCTTCTCTCACCGTTTCCAGCGCTTTTCTGCACCTTGTGCCATTTAGACTGAAAAAACTGTTCAGTTGCAACTTTTTCATTGGGGATTCCAAATCTTAAAATCATTTGTTTAAAGAATTCCTTTAGAGTTGAAACCAAGATTTCAAATTACCCTTTTTCATTATAAACATCCACTGTAAGCATGGTGAGTATCAAGCAATATGACTGCAGACCTTTTGAGAAAATACGTTGATGAGTGACCCTATTTCATTATGGCAGTCAAACAGCACTGATTTTCAGCTTTAGTCCATGAAACCTCCAAACATCAACCAAAGGTGCTAAAACAGGCTTATCTCACCGTTTCCAGCACTTTTCTGCACCTTAGGCTGATCTGTGATGAAAACATGAAGATTTCAACCAAAGTTGCTAAAATAGGCTTCTCTCACCGTTTCCAGCGCTTTTCTGCACCTTAGGCTGATCTGTGATGAAAACATGAAGATTTCAACCAAAGTTGCTAAAATAGGCTTCTCTCACCGTTTCCAGCGCTTTTCTGCACCTTAGGCTGATCTGTGATGAAAACATGAAGATTTCAACCAAAGTTGCTAAAATAGGCTTCTCTCACCGTTTCCAGCGCTTTTCTGCACCTTAGGCTGATCTGTGATGAAAACATGAAGATTTCAACCAAAGTTGCTAAAATAGGCTTCTCTCACCGTTTCCAGCGCTTTTCTGCACCTTAGGCTGATCTGTGATGAAAACATGAAGATTTCAACCAAAGTTGCTAAAATAGGCTTCTCTCACCGTTTCCAGCGCTTTTCTGCACCTTAGGCTGATCTGTGATGATAACATGAAGATTTCAACCAAAGTTGCTAAAATAGGCTTCTCTCACCGTTTCCAGCGCTTTTCTGCACCTTAGGCTGATCTGTGATGAAAACATGAAGATTTCAACCAAAGTTGCTAAAATAGGCTTCTCTCACCGTTTCCAGCGCTTTTCTGCACCTTAGGCTGATCTGTGATGAAAACATGAAGATTTCAACCAAAGTTGCTAAAATAGGCTTCTCTCACCGTTTCCAGCGCTTTTCTGCACCTTAGGCTGATCTGTGATGAAAACATGAAGATTTCAACCAAAGTTGCTAAAATAGGCTTCTCTCACCGTTTCCAGCGCTTTTCTGCACCTTAGGCTGATCTGTGATGAAAACATGAAGATTTCAACCAAAGTTGCTAAAATAGGCTTCTCTCACCGTTTCCAGCGCTTTTCTGCACCTTAGGCTGATCTGTGATGAAAACATGAAGATTTCAACCAAAGTTGCTAAAATAGGCTTCTCTCACCGTTTCCAGCGCTTTCCTGCACCTTAGGCTGATCTGTGATGAAAACATGAAGATTTCAACCAAAGTTGCTAAAATAGGCTTCTCTCACCGTTTCCAGCGCTTTTCTGCACCTTAGGCTGATCTGTGATGAAAACATGAAGATTTCAACCAAAGTTGCTAAAATAGGCTTCTCTCACCGTTTCCAGCGCTTTTCTGCACCTTAGGCTGATCTGTGATGAAAACATGAAGATTTCAACCAAAGTTGCTAAAATAGGCTTCTCTCACCGTTTCCAGCGCTTTTCTGCACCTTAGGCTGATCTGTGATGAAAACATGAAGATTTCAACCAAAGTTGCTAAAATAGGCTTCTCTCACCGTTTCCAGCGCTTTTCTGCACCTTAGGCTGATCTGTGATGAAAACATGAAGATTTCAACCAAAGTTGCTAAAATAGGCTTCTCTCACCGTTTCCAGCGCTTTTCTGCACCTTAGGCTGATCTGTGATGAAAACATGAAGATTTCAACCAAAGTTGCTAAAATAGGCTTCTCTCACCGTTTCCAGCGCTTTTCTGCACCTTAGGCTGATCTGTGATGAAAACATGAAGATTTCAACCAAAGTTGCTAAAATAGGCTTCTCTCACCGTTTCCAGCGCTTTTCTGCACCTTAGGCTGATCTGTGATGAAAACATGAAGATTTCAACCAAAGTTGCTAAAATAGGCTTCTCTCACCGTTTCCAGCGCTTTTCTGCACCTTAGGCTGATCTGTGATGAAAACATGAAGATTTCAACCAAAGTTGCTAAAATAGGCTTCTCTCACCGTTTCCAGCGCTTTTCTGCACCTTGTGCCATTTAGACTGAAAAAACTGTTCAGTTGCAACTTTTTCATTGGGGATTCCAAAACTTAAAATCATTTGTTTAAAGAATTCCTTTAGAGTTGAAACCAAGATTTCAAATTACCCTTTTTCATTATAAACATCCACTGTAAGCATGGTGAGTATCAAGCAATATGACTGCAGACCTTTTGAGAAAATACGTTGATGAGTGACCCTATTTCATTTTGGCAGTCAAACAGCACTGATTTTCAGCTTTAGTCCATGAAACCTCCAAACATCAACCAAAGGTGCTAAAACAGGCTTATCTCACCGTTTCCAGCGCTTTTCTGCACCTTAGGCTGATCTGTGATGAAAACATGAAGATTTCAACCAAAGTTGCTAAAATAGGCTTCTCTCACCGTTTCCAGCGCTTTTCTGCACCTTGTGCCATTTAGACTGAAAAAACTGTTCAGTTGCAACTTTTTCATTGGGGATTCCAAAACTTAAAATCATTTGTTTAAAGAATTCCTTTAGAGTTGAAACCAAGATTTCAAATTACCCTTTTTCATTATAAACATCCACTGTAAGCATGGTGAGTATCAAGCAATATGACTGCAGACCTTTTGAGAAAATACGTTGATGAGTGACCCTATTTCATTATGGCAGTCAAACAGCACTGATTTTCAGCTTTAGTCCATGAAACCTCCAAACATCAACCAAAGGTGCTAAAACAGGCTTATCTCACCGTTTCCAGCACTTTTCTGCACCTTAGGCTGATCTGTGATGAAAACATGAAGATTTCAACCAAAGTTGCTAAAATAGGCTTCTCTCACCGTTTCCAGCGCTTTTCTGCACCTTAGGCTGATCTGTGATGAAAACATGAAGATTTCAACCAAAGCTGCTAAAATAGGCTTCTCTCACCGTTTCCAGCGCTTTTCTGCATCTTAGGCTGATCTGTGATGAAAACATGAAGTTTTCAACCAAAGTTGCTAAAATAGGCTTCTCTCACCGTTTCCAGCGCTTTTCTGCACCTTAGGCTGATCTGTGATGAAAACATGAAGATTTCAACCAAAGTTGCTAAAATAGGCTTCTCTCACCGTTTCCAGCGCTTTTCTGCACCTTAGGCTGATCTGTGATGAAAACATGAAGATTTCAACCAAAGTTGCTAAAATAGGCTTCTCTCACCGTTTCCAGCGCTTTTCTGCACCTTAGGCTGATCTGTGATGAAAACATGAAGATTTCAACCAAAGTTGCTAAAATAGGCTTCTCTCACCGTTTCCAGCGCTTTTCTGCACCTTGTGCCATTTAGACTGAAAAAACTGTTCAGTTGCAACTTTTTCATTGGGGATTCCAAAACTTAAAATCATTTGTTTAAAGAATTCCTTTAGAGTTGAAACCAAGATTTCAAATTACCCTTTTTCATTATAAACATCCACTGTAAGCATGGTGAGTATCAAGCAATATGACTGCAGACCTTTTGAGAAAATACGTTGATGAGTGACCCTATTTCATTATGGCAGTCAAACAGCACTAATTTTCAGCTTTAGTCCATGAAACCTCCAAACATCAACCAAAGGTGCTAAAACAGGCTTATCTCACCGTTTCCAGCACTTTTCTGCACCTTAGGCTGATCTGTGATGAAAACATGAAGATTTCAACCAAAGTTGCTAAAATAGGCTTCTCTCACCGTTTCCAGCGCTTTTCTGCACCTTAGGCTGATCTGTGATGAAAACATGAAGATTTCAACCAAAGTTGCTAAAATAGGCTTCTCTCACCGTTTCCAGCGCTTTTCTGCACCTTAGGCTGATCTGTGATGAAAACATGAAGATTTCAACCAAAGTTGCTAAAATAGGCTTCTCTCACCGTTTCCAGCGCTTTTCTGCACCTTAGGCTGATCTGTGATGAAAACATGAAGATTTCAACCAAAGTTGCTAAAATAGGCTTCTCTCACCGTTTCCAGCGCTTTTCTGCACCTTAGGCTGATCTGTGATGAAAACATGAAGATTTCAACCAAAGTTGCTAAAATAGGCTTCTCTCACCGTTTCCAGCGCTTTTCTGCACCTTGTGCCATTTAGACTGAAAAAACTGTTCAGTTGCAACTTTTTCATTGGGGATTCCAAAACTTAAAATCATTTGTTTAAAGAATTCCTTTAGAGTTGAATCCAAGATTTCAAATTACCCTTTTTCATTATAAACATCCACTGTAAGCATGGTGAGTATCAAGCAATATGACTGCAGACCTTTTGAGAAAATACGTTGATGAGTGACCCTATTTCATTATGGCAGTCAAACAGCACTGATTTTCAGCTTTAGTCCATGAAACCTCCAAACATCAACCAAAGGTGCTAAAACAGGCTTATCTCACCGTTTCCAGCACTTTTCTGCACCTTAGGCTGATCTGTGATGAAAACATGAAGATTTCAACCAAAGTTGCTAAAATAGGCTTCTCTCACCGTTTCCAGCGCTTTTCTGCACCTTAGGCTGATCTGTGATGAAAACATGAAGATTTCAACCAAAGTTGCTAAAATAGGCTTCTCTCACCGTTTCCAGCGCTTTTCTGCACCTTAGGCTGATCTGTGATGAAAACATGAAGATTTCAACCAAAGTTGCTAAAATAGGCTTCTCTCACCGTTTCCAGCGCTTTTCTGCACCTTAGGCTGATCTGTGATGAAAACATGAAGATTTCAACCAAAGTTGCTAAAATAGGCTTCTCTCACCGTTTCCAGCGCTTTTCTGCACCTTAGGCTGATCTGTGATGAAAACATGAAGATTTCAACCAAAGTTGCTAAAATAGGCTTCTCTCACCGTTTCCAGCGCTTTTCTGCACCTTAGGCTGATCTGTGATGAAAACATGAAGATTTCAAACAAAGTTGCTAAAATAGGCTTCTCTCACCGTTTCCAGCGCTTTTCTGCACCTTAGGCTGATCTGTGATGAAAACATGAAGATTTCAACCAAAGTTGCTAAAATAGGCTTCTCTCACCGTTTCCAGCGCTTTTCTGCACCTTAGGCTGATCTGTGATGAAAACATGAAGATTTCAACCAAAGTTGCTAAAATAGGCTTCTCTCACCGTTTCCAGCGCTTTTCTGCACCTTAGGCTGATCTGTGATGAAAACATGAAGATTTCAACCAAAGTTGCTAAAATAGGCTTCTCTCACCGTTTCCAGCGCTTTTCTGCACCTTAGGCTGATCTGTGATGAAAACATGAAGATTTCAACCAAAGTTGCTAAAATAGGCTTCTCTCACCGTTTCCAGCGCTTTTCTGCACCTTAGGCTGATCTGTGATGAAAACATGAAGATTTCAACCAAAGTTGCTAAAATAGGCTTCTCTCACCGTTTCCAGCGCTTTTCTGCACCTTAGGCTGATCTGTGATGAAAACATGAAGATTTCAACCAAAGTTGCTAAAATAGGCTTCTCTCACCGTTTCCAGCGCTTTTCTGCACATTAGGCTGATCTGTGATGAAAACATGAAGATTTCAACCAAAGTTGCTAAAATAGGCTTCTCTCACCGTTTCCAGCGCTTTTCTGCACCTTAGGCTGATCTGTGATGAAAACATGAAGATTTCAACCAAAGTTGCTAAAACAGGCTTATCTCACCGTTTCCAGCGCTTTTCTGCACCTTAGGCTGATCTGTGATGAAAACATGAAGATTTCAACCAAAGTTGCTAAAATAGGCTTCTCTCACCGTTTCCAGCGCTTTTCTGCACCTTGTGCCATTTAGACTGAAAAAACTGTTCAGTTGCAACTTTTTCATTGGGGATTCCAAAACTTAAAATCATTTGTTTAAAGAATTCCTTTAGAGTTGAAACCAAGATTTCAAATTACCCTTTTTCATTATAAACATCCACTGTAAGCATGGTGAGTATCAAGCAATATGACTGCAGACCTTTTGAGAAAATACGTTGATGAGTGACCCTATTTCATTATGGCAGTCAAACAGCACTGATTTTCAGCTTTAGTCCATGAAACCTCCAAACATCAACCAAAGGTGCTAAAACAGGCTTATCTCACCGTTTCCAGCACTTTTCTGCACCTTAGGCTGATCTGTGATGAAAACATGAAGATTTCAACCAAAGTTGCTAAAATAGGCTTCTCTCACCGTTTCCAGCGCTTTTCTGCACCTTAGGCTGATCTGTGATGAAAACATGAAGATTTCAACCAAAGTTGCTAAAATAGGCTTCTCTCACCGTTTCCAGCGCTTTTCTGCACCTTAGGCTGATCTGTGATGATAACATGAAGATTTCAACCAAGTTGCTAAAATAGGCTTCTCTCACCGTTTCCAGCGCTTTTCTGCACCTTAGGCTGATCTGTGATGAAAACATGAAGATTTCAACCAAAGTTGCTAAAATAGGCTTCTCTCACCGTTTCCAGCGCTTTTCTGCACCTTAGGCTGATCTGTGATGAAAACATGAAGATTTCAACCAAAGTTGCTAAAATAGGCTTCTCTCACCGTTTCCAGCGCTTTTCTGCACCTTAGGCTGATCTGTGATGAAAACATGAAGATTTCAACCAAAGTTGCTAAAATAGGCTTCTCTCACCGTTTCCAGCGCTTTTCTGCACCTTAGGCTGATCTGTGATGAAAACATGAAGATTTCAACCAAAGTTGCTAAAATAGGCTTCTCTCACCGTTTCCAGCGCTTTTCTGCACCTTAGGCTGATCTGTGATGAAACATGAAGATTTCAACCAAAGTTGCTAAAATAGGCTTCTCTCACCGTTTCCAGCGCTTTTCTGCACCTTAGGCTGATCTGTGATGAAAACATGAAGATTTCAACCAAAGTTGCTAAAATAGGCTTCTCTCACCGTTTCCAGCGCTTTTCTGCACCTTAGGCTGATCTGTGATGAAAACATGAAGATTTCAACCAAAGTTGCTAAAATAGGCTTCTCTCACCGTTTCCAGCGCTTTTCTGCACCTTAGGCTGATCTGTGATGAAAACATGAAGATTTCAACCAAAGTTGCTAAAATAGGCTTCTCTCACCGTTTCCAGCGCTTTTCTGCACCTTAGGCTGATCTGTGATGAAAACATGAAGATTTCAACCAAAGTTGCTAAAATAGGCTTCTCTCACCGTTTCCAGCGCTTTTCTGCACCTTAGGCTGATCTGTGATGAAAACATGAAGATTTCAACCAAAGTTGCTAAAATAGGCTTCTCTCACCGTTTCCAGCGCTTTTCCTGCACCTTAGGCTGATCTGTGATGAAAACATGAAGATTTCAACCAAAGTTGCTAAAATAGGCTTCTCTCACCTTTTCCAGCGCTTTTCTGCACCTTGTGCCATTTAGACTGAAAAAACTGTTCAGTTGCAACTTTTTCATTGGGGATTCCAAAACTTAAAATCATTTGTTTAAAGAATTCCTTTAGAGTTGAAACCAAGATTTCAAATTACCCTTTTTCATTATAAACATCCACTGTAAGCATGGTGAGTATCAAGCAATATGACTGCAGACCTTTTGAGAAAATACGTTGATGAGTGACCCTATTTCATTTTGGCAGTCAAACAGCACTGATTTTCAGCTTTAGTCCATGAAACCTCCAAACATCAACCAAAGGTGCTAAAACAGGCTTATCTCACCGTTTCCAGCACTTTTCTGCACCTTAGGCTGATCTGTGATGAAAACATGAAGATTTCAACCAAAGTTGCTAAAATAGGCTTCTCTCACCGTTTCCAGCGCTTTTCTGCACCTTAGGCTGATCTGTGATGAAAACATGAAGATTTCAACCAAAGTTGCTAAAATAGGCTTCTCTCACCGTTTCCAGCGCTTTTCTGCATCTTAGGCTGATCTGTGATGAAAACATGAAGATTTCAACCAAAGTTGCTAAAATAGGCTTCTCTCACCGTTTCCAGCGCTTTTCTGCACCTTAGGCTGATCTGTGATGAAAACATGAAGATTTCAACCAAAGTTGCTAAAATAGGCTTCTCTCACCGTTTCCAGCGCTTTTCTGCACCTTAGGCTGATCTGTGATGAAAACATGAAGATTTCAACCAAAGTTGCTAAATAGGCTTCTCTCACCGTTTCCAGCGCTTTTCTGCAACCTTAGGCTGATCTGTGATGAAAACATGAAGATTTCAACCAAAGTTGCTAAAACAGGCTTATCTCACCGTTTCCAGCGCTTTTCTGCACCTTAGGCTGATCTGTGATGAAAACATGAAGATTTCAACCAAAGTTGCTAAAATAGGCTTCTCTCACCGTTTCCAGCGCTTTTCTGCACCTTAGGCTGATCTGTGATGAAAACATGAAGATTTCAACCAAAAGTTGCTAAAATAGGCTTCTCTCACCGTTCTCCAGCGCTTTTCTGCACCTTAGGCTGATCTGTGATGAAAACATGAAGATTTCAACCAAAGTTGCTAAAATAGGCTTCTCTCACCGTTTCCAGCGCTTTTCTGCACCTTAGGCTGATCTGTGATGAAAACATGAAGATTTCAACCAAAGTTGCTAAAATAGGCTTCTCTCACCTTTTCCAGCGCTTTCTGCACCTTGTGCCATTTAGACTGAAAAAACTGTTCAGTTGCAACTTTTTCATTGGGGATCCAAAACTTAAAATCATTTGTTTAAAGAATTCCTTTAGAGTTGAAACCAAGATTTCAAATTACCCTTTTTCATTATAAACATCCACTGTAAGCATGGTGAGTATCAAGCAATATGACTGCAGACCTTTTGAGAAAATACGTGATGAGTGACCCTATTTCATTTTGGCAGTCAAACAGCACTGATTTTCAGCTTTAGTCCATGAAACCTCCAAACATCAACCAAAGGTGCTAAAACAGGCTTATCTCACCGTTTCCAGCACTTTTCTGCACCTTAGGCTGATCTGTGATGAAAACATGAAGATTTCAACCAAAGTTGCTAAATAGGCTTCTCTCACCGTTTCCAGCGCTTTTCTGCACCTTAGGCTGATCTGTGATGAAAACATGAAGATTTCAACCAAAGTTGCTAAAATAGGCTTCTCTCACCGTTTCCAGCGCTTTTCTGCATCTTAGGCTGATCTGTGATGAAAACATGAAGATTTCAACCAAAGTTGCTAAAATAGGCTTCTCTCACCGTTTCCAGCGCTTTTCTGCACCTTAGGCTGATCTGTGATGAAAACATGAAGATTTCAACCAAAGTTGCTAAAATAGGCTTCTCTCACCGTTTCCAGCGCTTTTCTGCACCTTAGGCTGATCTGTGATGAAAACATGAAGATTTCAACCAAAGTTGCTAAATAGGCTTCTCTCACCGTTTCCAGCGCTTTTCTGCACCTTAGGCTGATCTGTGATGAAAACATGAAGATTTCAACCAAAGTTGCTAAAACAGGCTTATCTCACCGTTTCCAGCGCTTTTCTGCACCTTAGGCTGATCTGTGATGAAAACATGAAGATTTCAACCAAAGTTGCTAAAATAGGCTTCTCTCACCGTTTCCAGCGCTTTTCTGCACCTTAGGCTGATCTGTGATGAAAACATGAAGATTTCAACCAAAGTTGCTAAAATAGGCTTCTCTCACCGTTTCCAGCGCTTTTCTGCACCTTAGGCTGATCTGTGATGAAAACATGAAGATTTCAACCAAAGTTGCTAAAATAGGCTTCTCTCACCGTTTCCAGCGCTTTTCTGCACCTTAGGCTGATCTGTGATGAAAACATGAAGATTTCAACCAAAGTTGCTAAAACAGGCTTATCTCACCGTTTCCAGCGCTTTTCTGCACCTTAGGCTGATCTGTGATGAAAACATGAAGATTTCAACCAAAGTTGCTAAAATAGGCTTCTCTCACCGTTTCCAGCGCTTTTCTGCACCTTAGGCTGATCTGTGATGAAAACATGAGATTTCAACCAAAGTTGCTCAAATAGGCTTCTCTCACCGTTTCCAGCGCTTTTCTGCACCTTAGGCTGATCTGTGATGAAAACATGACGATTTCAACCAAAGTTGCTAAAATAGGCTTCTCTCACCGTTTCCAGCGCTTTTCTGCACCTTAGGCTGATCTTTGATGAAAACATGAAGATTTCAACCAAAGTTGCTAAAATAGGCTTCTCTCACCGTTTCCAGCGCTTTTCTGCACCTTAGGCTGATCTGTGATGAAAACATGAAGATTTCAACCAAAGTTGCTAAAATAGGCTTCTCTCACCGTTTCCAGCGCTTTTCTGCACCTTAGGCTGATCTGTGATGAAAACATGAAGATTTCAACCAAAGTTGCTAAAATAGGCTTCTCTCACCGTTTCCAGCGCTTTTCTGCACCTTGTGCCATTTATACTGAAAAAACTGTTCAGTTGCAACTTTTTCATTGGGGATTCCAAAACTTAAATCATTTGTTTAAAGAATTCCTTTAGAGTTGAAACAAGATTTCAAATTACCCTTTTTCATTATAAACATCCACTGTAAGCATGGTGAGTATCAAGCAATATGACTGCAGACCTTTTGAGAAAATACGTTGATGAGTGACCCTATTTCATTATGGCAGTCAAACAGCACTGATTTTCAGCTTTAGTCCATGAAACCTCCAAACATCAACCAAAGGTGCTAAAACAGGCTTATCTCACCGTTTCCAGCACTTTTCTGCACCTTAGGCTGATCTGTGATGAAAACATGAAGATTTCAACCAAAGTTGCTAAAATAGGCTTCTCTCACCGTTTCCAGCGCTTTTCTGCACCTTAGGCTGATCTGTGATGAAAACATGAAGATTTCAACCAAAGTTGCTAAAATAGGCTTCTCTCACCGTTTCCAGCGCTTTTCTGCATCTTAGGCTGATCTGTGATGAAAACATGAAGTTTTCAACCAAAGTTGCTAAAATAGGCTTCTCTCACCGTTTCCAGCGCTTTTCTGCACCTTAGGCTGATCTGTGATGAAAACATGAAGATTTCAACCAAAGTTGCTAAAATAGGCTTCTCTCACCGTTTCCAGCGCTTTTCTGCACCTTAGGCTGATCTGTGATGAAAACATGAAGATTTCAACCAAAGTTGCTAAAATAGGCTTCTCTCACCGTTTCCAGCGCTTTCTGCACCTTAGGCTGATCTGTGATGAAAACATGAAGATTTCAACCAAAGTTGCTAAAATAGGCTTCTCTCACCGTTTCCAGCGCTTTTCTGCACCTTAGGCTGATCTGTGATGAAAACATGAAGATTTCAACCAAAGTTGCTGAAACAGGCTTATCTCACCGTTTCCAGCGCTTTTCTGCACCTTAGGCTGATCTGTGATGAAAACATGAAGATTTCAACCAAAGTTGCTAAAATAGGCTTCTCTCACCGTTTCCAGCGCTTTTCTGCACCTTAGGCTGATCTGTGATGAAAACATGAAGATTTCAACCAAAGTTGCTAAAATAGGCTTCTCTCACCGTTTCCAGCGCTTTTCTGCACCTTAGGCTGATCTGTGATGAAAACATGACGATTTCAACCAAAGTTGCTAAAATAGGCTTCTCTCACCGTTTCCAGCGCTTTTCTGCACCTTAGGCTGATCTTTGATGAAAACATGAAGATTTCAACCAAAGTTGCTAAAATAGGCTTCTCTCACCGTTTCCAGCGCTTTTCTGCACCTTAGGCTGATCTGTGATGAAAACATGAAGATTTCAACCAAAGTTGCTAAAATAGGCTTCTCTCACCGTTTCCAGCGCTTTTCTGCACCTTAGGCTGATCTGTGAAGAAAACATGAAGATTTCAACCAAAGTGCTAAAATAGGCTTCTCTCACCGTTTCCAGCGCTTTTCTGCACCTTGTGCCATTTAGACTGAAAAAACTGTTCAGTTGCAACTTTTTCATTGGGGATTCCAAAACTTAAAATCATTTGTTTAAAGAATTCCTTTAGAGTTGAAACCGAGATTTCAAATTACCCTTTTTCATTATAAACATCCACTGTAAGCATGGTGAGTATCAAGCAATATGACTGCAGACCTTTTGAGAAAATACGTTGATGAGTGACCCTATTTCATTATGGCAGTCAAACAGCACTGATTTTCAGCTTTAGTCCATGAAACCTCCAAACATCAACCAAAGGTGCTAAAACAGGCTTATCTCACCGTTTCCCAGCACTTTTCTGCACCTTAGGCTGATCTGTGATGAAAACATGAAGATTTCAACCAAAGTTGCTAAAATAGGCTTCTCTCACCGTTTCCAGCGCTTTTCTGCACCTTAGGCTGATCTGTGATGAAAACATGAAGATTTCAACCAAAGTTGCTAAAATAGGCTTCTCTCACCGTTTCCAGCGCTTTTCTGCATCTTAGGCTGATCTGTGATGAAAACATGAAGTTTTCAACCAAAGTTGCTAAAATAGGCTTCTCTCACCGTTTCCAGCGCTTTTCTGCACCTTAGGCTGATCTGTGATGAAAACATGAAGATTTCAACCAAAGTTGCTAAAATAGGCTTCTCTCACCGTTTCCAGCGCTTTTCTGCACCTTAGGCTGATCTGTGATGAAAACATGAAGATTTCAACCAAAGTTGCTAAAATAGGCTTCTCTCACCGTTTCCAGCGCTTTTCTGCACCTTAGGCTGATCTGTGATGAAAACATGAAGATTTCAACCAAAGTTGCTAAAATAGGCTTCTCTCACCGTTTCCAGCGCTTTTCTGCACCTTGTGCCATTTAGACTGAAAAAACTGTTCAGTTGCAACTTTTTCATTGGGGATTCCAAAACTTAAAATCATTTGTTTAAAGAATTCCTTTAGAGTTGAAACCAAGATTTCAAATTACCCTTTTCATTATAAACATCCACTGTAAGCATGGTGAGTATCAAGCAATATGACTGCAGACCTTTGAGAAAATACGTTGATGAGTGACCCTATTCATTATGGCAGTCAAACAGCACTAATTTTCAGCTTTAGTCCATGAAACCTCCAAACATCAACCAAAGGTGCTAAAACAGGCTTATCTCACCGTTTCCCAGCACTTTTCTGCACCTTAGGCTGATCTGTGATGAAAACATGAAGATTTCAACCAAAGTTGCTAAAATAGGCTTCTCTCACCGTTTCCAGCGCTTTTCTGCACCTTAGGCTGATCTGTGATGAAAACATGAAGATTTCAACCAAAGTTGCTAAAATAGGCTTCTCTCACCGTTTCCAGCGCTTTTCTGCACCTTAGGCTGATCTGTGATGAAAACATGAAGATTTCAACCAAAGTTGCTAAAATAGGCTTCTCTCACCGTTTCCAGCGCTTTTCTGCACCTTAGGCTGATCTGTGATGAAAACATGAAGATTTCAACCAAAGTTGCTAAAATAGGCTTCTCTCACCGTTTCCAGCGCTTTTCTGCACCTTAGGCTGATCTTTGATGAAAACATGAAGATTTCAACCAAAGTTGCTAAAATAGGCTTCTCTCACCGTTTCCAGCGCTTTTCTGCACCTTAGGCTGATCTGTGATGAAAACATGAAGATTTCAACCAAAGTTGCTAAAATAGGCTTCTCTCACCGTTTCCAGCGCTTTTCTGCACCTTAGGCTGATCTGTGAAGAAAACATGAAGATTTCAACCAAAGTTGCTAAAATAGGCTTCTCTCACCGTTTCCAGCGCTTTTCTGCACCTTGTGCCATTTAGACTGAAAAAACTGTTCAGTTGCAACTTTTTCATTGGGGATTCCAAAACTTAAAATCATTTGTTTAAAGAATTCCTTTAGAGTTGAAACCGAGATTTCAAATTACCCTTTTTCATTATAAACATCCACTGTAAGCATGGTGAGTATCAAGCAATATGACTGCAGACCTTTTGAGAAAATACGTTGATGAGTGACCCTATTTCATTATGGCAGTCAAACAGCACTGATTTTCAGCTTTAGTCCATGAAAACCTCCAAACATCAACCAAAGGTGCTAAAACAGGCTTATCTCACCGTTTCCAGCACTTTTCTGCACCTTAGGCTGATCTGTGATGAAAACATGAAGATTTCAACCAAAGTTGCTAAAATAGGCTTCTCTCACCGTTTCCAGCGCTTTTCTGCACCTTAGGCTGATCTGTGATGAAAACATGAAGATTTCAACCAAAGTTGCTAAAATAGGCTTCTCTCACCGTTTCCAGCGCTTTTCTGCATCTTAGGCTGATCTGTGATGAAAACATGAAGTTTTCAACCAAAGTTGCTAAAATAGGCTTCTCTCACCGTTTCCAGCGCTTTTCTGCACCTTAGGCTGATCTGTGATGAAAACATGAAGATTTCAACCAAAGTTGCTAAAATAGGCTTCTCTCACCGTTTCCAGCGCTTTTCTGCACCTTAGGCTGATCTGTGATGAAAACATGAAGATTTCAACCAAAGTTGCTAAAATAGGCTTCTCTCACCGTTTCCAGCGCTTTTCTGCACCTTAGGCTGATCTGTGATGAAAACATGAAGATTTCAACCAAAGTTGCTAAAATAGGCTTCTCTCACCGTTTCCAGCGCTTTTCTGCACCTTGTGCCATTTAGACTGAAAAAACTGTCAGTTGCAACTTTTTCATTGGGGATTCCCAAAACTTAAAATCATTTGTTTAAAGAATTCCTTTAGAGTTGAAACCAAGATTTCAAATTACCCTTTTTCATTATAAACATCCACTGTAAGCATGGTGAGTATCAAGCAATATGACTGCAGACCTTTTGAGAAAATACGTTAATGAGTGACCCTATTTCATTATGGCAGTCAAACAGCACTAATTTTCAGCTTTAGTCCATGAAACCTCCAAACATCAACCAAAGGTGCTAAAACAGGCTTATCTCACCGTTTCCAGCACTTTCTGCACCTTAGGCTGATCTGTGATGAAAACATGAAGATTTCAACCAAAGTTGCTAAAATAGGCTTCTCTCACCGTTTCCAGCGCTTTTCTGCACCTTAGGCTGATCTGTGATGAAACATGAAGATTTCAACCAAAGTTGCTAAAATAGGCTTCTCTCACCGTTTCCAGCGCTTTTCTGGCACCTTAGGCTGATCTGTGATGAAAACATGAAGATTTCAACCAAAGTTGCTAAAATAGGCTTCTCTCACCGTTTCCAGCGCTTTTCTGCACCTTAGGCTGATCTGTGATGAAAACATGAAGATTTCAACCAAAGTTGCTAAAATAGGCTTCTCTCACCGTTTCCAGCGCTTTTCTGCACCTTGTGCCATTTAGACTGAAAAAACTGTTCAGTTGCAACTTTTTCATTGGGGATTCCAAAACTTAAAATCATTTGTTTAAAGAATTCCTTTAGAGTTGAAACCAAGATTTCAAATTACCCTTTTTCATTATAAACATCCACTGTAAGCATGGTGAGTATCAAGCAATATGACTGCAGACCTTTTGAGAAAATACGTTGATGAGTGACCCTATTTCATTATGGCAGTCAAACAGCACTGATTTTCAGCTTTAGTCCATGAAACCTCCAAACATCAACCAAAGGTGCTAAAACAGGCTTATCTCACCGTTTCCAGCACTTTTCTGCACCTTAGGCTGATCTGTGAT
>NW_026910060.1:0-35945 GCF_949316205.1 Platichthys flesus
TTCAAGATGTTTGTAGCTGAGCAGAAGTCGAGCATTAACCGAAAGATAAACCGTGTTCTTCTTTGATAACAAAATTGAAGATAGTCTCTTTTCTCATTGCCGGTAAAAGGTTGTTTTCCCAGTGAGTCATGTTCAATGTCCACAGAAACTGAGAAGCTCTCTCACCTTGATGTCTAACCAGTGTTGCATCTTGCACAACACAAAGGAAAATATCACAATTGCACATTGTTCCCAAGATGTTGGGTTTAATTTACCGACATATAATACTGAGGAGGAAATGTAAGGTTTCCTGTAAATAGGAAACACACAATATGTTGTTCGAAATTTCTATTTTTTTACAGATGAACTATGAAGTTGACTCCAGGTAAAATACTGATAACACATTTGTCAGGGCCACAGAGACAAGGTCTGATGAAAGAGGGGGATTTTGACCCTATTCCATTTTTCATCAATCTGATTTTACAACATCTGATTTCTTTATTTTATAATCAAAAAGAAAATTGGAGAAATTAGATAAATATCTATCATAACATGTCCATATAATTTCCTCTACTTGACCTTTGTCTGTCAGCAGGAACATGCAAACACTACAGATGAGATTTATGATGACACTCGGTGGAAGTGTGGTTTATGAGACAAGGAAGAACCCATTAACCTTTGAGGCAGATTTGATTAAGACGGAGATTCCCCTTTTTAAACATTGCATTTTTCCACATAAGAGTCAATTTCTGAAGAGAAAGAGGCTTTGATATAGATATCTCATCTCATGTGTGCTTGCCGACTGCCCCTCCAGTTACAATATATTTTGTTGAACTCACAACACAGTTTATTGCTCCCATTGGATGGAAAGGTACTAATGGGCCAGTTGACCCCCTCCTAGTCACTGTGTAATAGCTTGTGTGCACAGGCCATAATGTACAGTATACGGCAACAGTTACATGCCCTCTCCAAAATAGAGTTTTATTTCATAACCTCAGCTCACCCAGCAGAGTTTTTATATCTGCAAATGTAAAAATCCAAGCTGCACAGCCCTCCAGCTTCCTCGCAAGAATATAACTTCTTTTTCAGAGGGTAGCTTCCCATCCAATCCAATTACATCTCACTTTCAAGCTCTAAAGACTTTGCTATCATATTTGTAATAGAACAGTTTCGCTTGAAGATGTACTGATTTAAATGCTCACTCTAACAATATAAGAGGGATACATTAAGCCACCGGAGGTGGAGGCCGCTGCTGCTGAAGGGCCAAATTACTTTCAGTCATTCTGGATGCACAGAACACTTGAGAGAGATTTCAATTTTCTTAAAATATTCTCATTACAGACACGACGACTGCCAAAGGGTCTCAGACCTTCATATAATTACATCTTCAATAGGAAAAATCTCAATTATAACATAATACCTAATTATTGAGCAGCCCATATTTGAAATTGCCCTCGCATGAAAGGGAAAATGGAGCCATATCATCCACTAAGCTGAGAGGACAGTTTCCACTTCTCGTAACACCGCTGTTGTTAAGCACCCAAGAGCATTAGAGGGAAGACCTGTCACGGCTTAGGACCTGCAGGGACTGAAGAGAGAACAAGATATGACAGAGCACAAACCTGTGAAGGGACACTGATAACTCTGAGGCCGCCTGCCGCTGCAACACACAGCCTCAATTGCCCACACCTCTGAAGTGGCCTCTTGCTTCCATAGCACACCAAATTATTTTTGACCAACTGCTGTGGCTGCCTTATCGTTTTCCAGGCCTTGAAACGCCCATTCCCCGAATAATCGGACTTCAACCAGTGACCCTCCACCCATCAACAGCTCTGATCTTTTTCCTACATGGCAGCCATTTCCATCAAAGCAGCAATGTAATTTCCCAGTGGGTGACGGGCACGGCGGTGCACACTCCCAGTGTAATGTGCTGTGGAACTACCATTCAGAAGTTGGAAAGCCTTCTTTGTAGAAAGCATTTGCATTCAAATCATTAAGTCTGAAATTGGTTCTACCTGTCTGGGATCAGGACTATCTCCTGTGGGCCCCACCCCCCCGCCAGTTAAGTGCAGTTTTTATAACCTTGGAGCGCGAGGAATCCAAATGGGTTTTGATGGCATATGAGGAGCCTAACTATGGTTTTTTTGGACTCCGATGAAGCAGCGCTCCCTCTGGCCGGGGGTTGCTCTTGGACGAGTCCCGTGGCACCGTCCCATCAGAGCCCATGAACAGGTTATGATGGTCCGCCAAACCTGCCAATGCCTCACCGTGATGAGGCAGAGCAGGCTTGGGGTGCTGTGGACCTCCAGAGGTGATAGGGAGGGATAACAAAATCAAAACACCTAGATTGGAGATTTTACTGGGACAGAGTTGAAGTAGAAAGTTTATATTTCCCTTTGGTTCATAACTGTTGAATTCCAGGTTGATTAAAACCCACCACCTTTGGATTTATCTGTATCCCCTGCCCATCTTTTAATTCATCTCATGTTCACTCCACTGTGAACAGGAGTTATCTACAATGAACTTTTATCCTCTGAGTTTGGAGAATCCTTGACAACATATAACACACAACCCTGAACCTTATATCACAAAACACTAATCTAGTTTTAAAGTAGTTTCTTTAAAATGTCATGCAGATGAATTGTGAGACATTTGGCAAAAACAGGCCTAAACTGAATCTGTAAGAAGAACATAAACTAAAAGAATGCTCCAATGAAAAACTCTTACTTTTAACAAGAGACGTCCAAAACTCGATATCGATTACCAATGGTATCGAAGTCGGTGTCAGGAAGGGAAAAATGGTGTCAAAACATTTCTCTAATATTCTGTAGGGATTAACTACACTTTATTTGGTGCAATAAACATTTCTAAATACATTTTCTTCTCTTGTTTATATTTTTCTGAGGAGTGAATTCCATTTTGTTCAGGTCTCTGGCTGACTCTCAAGCCTCTGTGTGTGTGTGTGTGTGTTTGTAGCATGAACCCCGGAGCAGTGACTGACAACCCTGTGATAATCAATTCTCAAGCATGCTGTTCCAAGGCATTACTCGATGTGAGCTTCCCGAGCCGAGCTCCGAAACACTTCACGGCAATTTACGGACACTGTGAAATCAAATTAAAAATGCATTTGGACATTGATCACCTGATGCACCCAGATTGATTGCTGCTCAGAAAGCGAGGCTGCTGTGTTTTTGTTCAGCCAGGGTCCACTCACCTCCACAGACCATATAAATGCATCGATCCGCACACCCACTCTGGGATCCAGGCAAACCATTAAACATCCTTTCAGTGTTTCTCCCTCCATTTATGCTCCTCATAGCAGATTTGAATTTGGCTAAAAATGGACAGCGTACCACTCAGCCGACCGACGTGCTTCGAGACACATTTCACATCAGCATAATGAAGCCAGGTGATAATTCAATCAGGTTAACTCTCTGTCCAACGGCCGCTGTTCTGCAAACAAATCTTCTGGATTTCTTTCATTAGCGACGGGATGGAGATGCTTTGCATTCCAAAAACATCTCACTCTTCAATCACTCATTTCAAAATCTCATTCAACGCAGGAAGCAAAAAAAAAAAAAAGATAAACGCAATCTAATGCTTTTTGAGACGCTTGTTTGGCACAATGACTATGAAAGAACGAACCGAACGCCGGTGAATGAGACGCATTTGTATGCAAAATTGGCGAGGCTGCCCAGAGACGGACGGACACGCACGTAATCAGGAAGCAAATCTGCGTGTCTGCTGTGCGCTGCGTTGTGTTGCCTGGGGCAGAGGGCCAGGTGAGAGGCGGTTGCTATTGTCTCTGAGCACTGGTCCACGTCAATGACCCAGCCTATGTCCACATTAGCACAGTTCAACTCCCGTGAGCATCACCTCCTCGGGAAAAACAGCGGCTACAGCACATTCGCCCAAATGACCTAACTTCCACATCCGGTAAAGCCCGTGCTCTCTCTCAACCCTCCTGACTTTTGTTCAACTCAATCAATCTTTTCCCTCGCTTTCTTCTCCTGAAAGACTGACCCACTTTCCACCTTTCCGGTGTGTCCTCCCCCCCATCACGCCCACCTCTTCCCTACAGTTATATTCTTCACTTTGCATTCTTCTCTTCCATCTATTTTCTGATTTATCCTTCCCCATCACCTTCTCCATCACTCACTCTCTATTTTCGTCATTTCCCAGCAAAGATTGCCTTTACTGCGACTAAACTGCTTCCCTGCAGGGCGCCGCGGTTCTCCTCGGCTCTGCAGGGAACCACCTCCGAGTCTAGCTGGGCCTGCACACACCCACGCAGACCAGCCCGGCGGTTAATGAGCCTGTTGAGTACGACTGCAACCCGACTCAACATTGATCACCGGGCCTCCGTACCTCCAAACTCTCCGGGAAGCTATTTGTCGAGGTGATAATTTATTTCCTAGCACGAGATATGGTGTGCCCGGGATTGGGTTGTTATTTCTTCATGTGGTCCAAGCGCCTGACAGACACTATTTCACGTCCTATCCAGGGTCATACTGTGTGGTGTGAAACATATGAAGACGTCTCTCAACGGGGATCAGTGACAAACGGCAAAAGAGAACTTCTATCATGCCGAAGCAGGCGAACGTGATTAGCTGAGAGATGTGTGATGATTTTCAAACTAGATCTCCTTCCCTCGAATGCGCTAAAACGTTTTTGCTCCGTTGTCCAGCTAACTTCTAAGCATTGTGTAGGTTAGGAAAGAGGATGGAGAGTGAATGACAGCCGTGCTGTTGTTCTGATCACGCGGACATGGGGCGCCCAATTATCGAGATGCAGCCCGTCTAACGGCGAGGCCAAACACCTGATTGGAAGAGGTGGGGGGGGGGGGGGGGGGGGGGGCATGGGACGCTGCTTGTAGGTAGGCGAGGCTGCTGCAGTGCACCGCTGCTCCCGCGTGCTCTCAAGATGTTCCGCATCTCCCCCCCCTCTAATTGGCAGATGGCCTCAGATGCGAGATGATTTAATGGCCTGCGTGTGTTTTTTCCTGCCTCAGTCAGCCATTAGCAGGGACATCTGTAACGAGTTGGCCGGGCGCACCGCTGAGGCAGGAAGCTGAGAGCAACACTTTCTAATGGGGGGCAGTGCAGTCATGACGGACTTGGGCGGTAATCAAAGCACTCCGAGCTATTTCTTTGGGTAATGATAATCGAGGTAACTCATTTTGAAATGGTCCGAGGCCGAGGAAAAGGCCATAATAAATGGTCTGATGTTGTTTACCTCAGAAAAAGTACAGAAAATCAACCTGCAGTGGTACTGGGTATCAACTGGGTGACCGTCCCCTTTTGACATTCAACACCAGAGGAAGACATTACTGGCTGAGCGTTATCATTAAAAGCCATTTTCATGGTTTTTCGCACAAACAGCTTAGCTTCCAAGTGATCCCATCGCTTGCAGCTGGGCCGTAACCATCTGCGCTGAATGCCCAGCTCAAGGGTAAAGCATTAGGGCCTCAACGAGAGCTTGGCCCTATAGGCCTCTGGTCCCTGGATCTGTCCATGCATTCATCTCTCACTGCTACCTCCTGAGCGAGTCTCTATAACCATCGCCGGACAAAGGGAAGGCGCTGCCTCAATGAACAAGCTGGGCCCTCAGCTTGTTCTCTATGCGTGTGGACAGAGACGTGGAGAAGTGGCCCCGAGCATAAGGCCCTTTAAAGCTTGATGGCCATCAGTATTCTTGCAATAGCCTCCGAGGATTTGTCTGCTACCTGCAAACTGGGTCAATTTTTGCATTATTTTAGAGATTTGTATCCCACTGTGGAGAAAGGAGAGGTTCTGCACACGCAGGCATGTGGACCCACACCTGCACTTTGTCTCGCTCTATGTCCCAACCCCCCCCTTCTCCGCCACTATCTCTCTCTCTCTCTCTCTCACTCTCTCTCTCACACCCCCCCACACACACAGAGTTTTCTGAATTCATTAACATGAGCACATATTTGTCACTTTAACAAATAAATGTCAATTTAAAGCTACAAAATGTGCTAACAGTGTAATGAATGACAACATTAAACAGTGATGCCCATGCTGGGGAAATAATTTAAGGACACACACACACACACATACACACATACACACACGCATATATACAAAGACTAATTAAAACTGATAGATAGGACTAATACTGATGATGACATTCAAAAAAACCTGTGCACTATTACAGCGCTTTAACACAACTCAGCCTCGGTTAATATCCCCCTTCTCTATTCATGTCACACTGACAGGATTAACTGCAGTCATAAATCTACAATCTTTTTGAATGTGCCATTCAAACATTAACATTAATGAGGAGGTGTCAGTGCTGCGGCAGCCTCTTGACTGTTTCCATCAGTTTTTAAAGCAGTTTCCTCTCTGTTTGACTCGAGGAAACCTTCAAATATTTGAATTATCCCACATCTGCATACCTTCAAATAACTTTAATTTAATTTTTAATTCCAATCATCCACTATATGTGATCTCGCAGCTGAGAGCTTGGGAGGAGAGTGAGGGACCAGGAGCAGATGGGGGGCGGCAATGAGATGCAGAAAAAGGGAATTGAGGGGGACAAGCCCGGCTGGTGGGACACAGGCAGAAGAAATAAGAGAAGGAGGAAAATAACCAAGTGGGAGATAGAGAGAGGCGATAGGAGAGACCCGCATCTGAGGTGAATACAAATGGACGGAGGAGGAACACAGATAGAGGAGAGGGAGGAGGGGTCGGGGGCGAGGGGGAGGTTGTGTGAAGAAGAGAGGAGATAAAAGAATGTGAGAAAGATGGATTCACTGTCGCCCTAATGAGAAGACAAAGGCAGTAGAATTCACATCGATCTCTGCCCCACAGCAAGCCGGCTTTAAACCTCACAGGTAGAGAGACGTGGGAGAGCCGGGGGGAAGCTTACCTGAGGCAAGCAACCGGACTGTGGTCGGCAGAATCCGAGTGCAAGGGGAGGCCCACTGTGTGTGTGTTTGTGTGTGTGTGTGCATACATTAATTCCTGTGTTTGTATGTGTGTGGGCCAGCATACTTATTTATAGTGAGTGCACATGCTCATGCAGATTTATGGAAGTTTGAGCTGTGTGTATGAATTATGTAGACTCTCTGTGGTGCACGGCAGCAGGTAGGATGATCGACAACACAGGGCCGAAAGTGTCTAGATGGAGAGATGACTGCTCAAATGAGTCATTATTGTGAAGCAGGAGATGGACTAAATGTGAGATAGAAATCAAATATTGATACAGTAACCACTCTGCATGCAGGGTGGAGCGGGGGAGCGGTGTAGAAACAGTTTCCACCTGGAGATGCATTACTGAACTCGGCCGAGGGTAATCTGGGGTAACACAACGGATGTGACGTAAAAGTTAATGTAAAAATCATGTAAGGAGCCATGTTGAACCACCCCTCCCACTTCAAACACACACATACACGCACATCAACACGTTTGTGTAGAATGCATTAGCAAGGAATTGAAGCATCGGAGTCCATATTAATCCTATTAGACCAAAATTGGCTGTAATTCAGCCAGAGGGCAGTCTTGAGGCAACGGCCAAAATAATTATTTACTCCTGCTTCTAGACTCATCTCATCTCATCTCATTTTCATCCGCTTATCCGGGGTCGGGTCGCGGGGGGAGCAGCTCAAGCTTCTAGACTCAACTTTGGTAAATGTGTTATTGATTTTATGTGAGAATTGAAATGATAGAAATACCAACATCCCTCTGTTCTTTGGACACAGAGCATCAGTCTCTTATCATGCTAGCATTCTCATAACGTATGTTGATTTGTCAGTTCAGGATTTACGACTGCGACCGAACAACTTCCTCGATGGCAGTCGGTTCTTAGGAAAGTAAATTAAGTTGATTAATCGATCATCCTCTCTGACAGCAAAATGTAGATCTGCTAACTGTTCATGGCGGTGTTATTGACTATATTCCAAACTCACATAAAAAATATTTAAAATTTTGAAACCACTTATATTGAAAACACCGATTTTTCTATTTTTTTTAACCCTATCATTATAACGTTTTCTGGCTACAGCTTTGTACGACCTCTTTAGTGCTCCCTAAACATCCTAGAAGTTGAGAGATTGAAATTTTCTCTCTAAAATAAAGCTGATCTAATAGAAGCCAGTAAGCTCGTGCTACAACAACACAGCAATAATGTTAGCTAATGCGTTTCTATCGTAACATAACTTCTGCTATTTTGCCTTTTAGACCATTGTTCCATTGATTTGCGATCTTGTGTGTAGGGGGGGGGGGTGCATCTTACATCACATTCACACACATATAGAAACTGTTACGAAATTAGCAAATAAAAAAGTTGAAATGTCAACACACCAATCTCTGACACACGCCCGTTGACAAACCAATCAATGTCAAGTGTCCGGTCCCCAAATTAAAATGTAAAACCGAAACTACGCCGATCAAATGAGAACAATGTAAGACATGAACCTTGGTTCTGACCTCCAGGTGTGAAGACGCCCTTTGACATGTTGTGTTCACACTAATGGATCCACATGATTCTCAGGTTAATTACATGATCAATTAGACAGAGTTTGTTCATGTACATCCTCACAAATGAATTGGAGCTACTCACACAATACTATGACATCAATTTACCTACTAATTTATCTCCCATCAGGAATTATTTTTGGGCAAAATACCAGCAATTCCTGCAAGAAAAGAGCTGGAATGAAAATTTGCTCCATCTCGTGGTCAATGGGGGGAGACTGGGAGATGGGGGAGATTTTTACCTGGGGGGGGTGGGTACCCTGAAATACCGGAAAACAAAGACAATGGAGGTTTTGAGATGGAAAGAAAACAGAATTCTAAATTCTCCACACAGGCTCTCAGATTGATTATATGATGCCTCCATAAAAACTGTAAAAAAAATAAAAATAATAAGTGGATAATTATTTGCACACATCAAATGCATTAGAGTCTGTACACAACAGGATCACGTTGGATTCTCTTCTAAACAAGTTACCATCAGCAGCGGTGCGCATTGACAAAGAGAAAACACAAGTTGATGAGCCGAACGCACGGGCTGCGTAAAGGCTGCAGACACACACACACAGACACACACACACACACACACACACACACACTCACAGTATGTTGGAGCTGTTCCAGTACACCGCATGCCGGTCGCTGGCTCTCGACAGGTGCAAGTTTGTGAGCGCCAGCGTGGTGAGGCTGAGGAAAACCGTTGCGAGAGCCATACTCCCGCCGGTGCTCGTCCAGCCCTGGTGCGCCTCTCTTCCCTCCTGTGTCCCCAGCTCCTTCTGTCCCGGCGCCGCGTCCGATCACAACATCCCAGCGGTGACAGGAGAAAAGAAAAAAACGCCTTTCTCAACTTGGCTTGGATCAGGGTGACTTCGGTGGGATTACGTGTTCCTCAACTCAAACCCCATCGCGACCATTCGGGGGATGTCTCCACTTCACTTGTGCCAAAACAGATAAATCTCTGCGCGCACTTTCAAGTCACTCCTGCTTTTTGTTTGTCAAGTCCGCTGTCGTTAAAGAGGAACACTGCCGTGGGGGCTAGAGGTGATAAGGCAACGCAGGCGGCCACATTCAAAGCTGAGGTCTGAGGTCGGTGTTTTCTCGTCTTTACGCAGGGTCAAAGTCGCCTCCAGGACGCAGGATCTCCGTGGAAAGGTCTGTGTGTGTGCCGCTCCTCTCGTCCTCATCCTCCTCATCACTATCCTCATCCTCAGCAGCAGCAGCAGCAGCGGCAGCATCCACACACACCGCGCGCACCACGCCACAAACCCGCCCTCTGATGGCCGAGATGCACTCACATGTCCATCTATTCTGCTGCCCCGCCCCCTCACAGCATGCACTGTGCGCGCGTGTACGTGTGCGTGTGAGTGTGTGTGTGTGTGTTTAATAACTGTCTGCAGACAACGTTTACATCTTGATTAAGAGAAGGTGAAGCATCAGTCCGACTTAAGAGTTAGAATTTGGGTTTAAGACTAAAGTAAGAAATGTAGCTTATAAATTTGAGTTTATGGTTTTAATGAGATTGTTGGAAATCAGTTCCTTAACATGTCAGATTGTTTTTCATCAAGATCCATGAATTATTCACTGAGAAATCACCTTATCTAACAGTGTTAAAGAAAAGCCTCCTGGATCCGCACCAACATTTAATGGGCTCTTTCTTGGGTCATGACCCCACCTCTGATTTCTCTTACAATTTCATAGAAATCCGTTGCGTAATCCTTCCAACTACCACACAAACATATCCTCCTTGGAAGAGTCAACAAAATATATACAGAGTTGTGTTTTTTATATATAAGAAGGCCTGTATGTGAGGTTCAAGGTTCTTACCTCGGTATGAAGCTGGGAAAACACCAAAAGACTCGAATCCACAGCGGCTGTGAAATGACTCATTATCACACATTCAATCATTATCATAGTTAATTACACACACTGTTCAAATTTCTGCCAACAACCGGGAAAAGATGGAAAGGTGTTTGATACAAAGCAGTGACGAATTAAAGGGGAAAGCAACATGATGCTGGTGGAGTGCACGCTGTCATACTGGAAACCCACAGGCCCAACCTGAGACTGTGAAAGACGTCAAGCTGTGATTGGTCAGGGTCCAACATTTTGCCAACCACGTCTCAGTGTGCACAAAATAAAGAGTCGGTCCAAGGTCTCCTATAGGCGTCGGTGTCTGCTGTCAATCATGATGTTATTGCATCGTGTGACTAATTTCTTGCACATGCATCAGTGTGATAAGGACCAAAATGGCAGAAACCTTATTTTCTCGTTCTTATCATCTCAAGAGTTTTTCATTCTGGCTCATGTCCCATCCATTAACACGGAGGAGACAGCTTTTAACAAGCCACTAGGGGGCGATCGAGATGCTGTGCTTCACTATCGGAGCTGGGTGGATGGAGGGATCGATGAATGGACTTAATAATAATTTAAAATTTTCCCTCCAATGCATCACCTGACCGTGGCATTTACCTGAAACACATTACACAAGAAGGTGTGAGCGGGATTTATTTCTGTTGAAATCCTATTTTTAGGTCAGTGGTGTGAAAGAGTTTTGAAAAATAAAAATGATATTGGATTCACAACACAACATAGGTTACGGGTTAAGGTTAGAATTATGATTAGTATTTGAAAATTAATACAGTTTGCTGAAGGCCACCGCAGGCCGGTATAATAATGATTCTCATGTGTGTGTGTTTGTGTGTGTGTATGTGTGTGTGTGTGTTTTACATGGAACCAAGTGTATGACAATTTGGAGACTTTAATTAACCTGTTTAATTTGGCCGCTGGTGGTTTAACCACACTATCTAGCCTACCGGCAGCGCGCAGTATTAATGGCTCCGTTAATTCCAAATATTAGGCATTAGCCTCGGTTTGATTAACTCTGCCAATTTCCTATCTCATAATAATGTCCAATTTGGAGAGGATATCACGATGTTCACACCCAGCCCACGTGGTTATAGATGCTGCCGGTGAAAGTTAAGCGTCTTCATCCGAACATTAATATGAACGACCCGCAGAGATGAATGAACGTTCATTAAACCTCCAGCCGAGTCGCTGAAGGTCAAATTCCCACTTGTTTGAATGAGGAGAAGTCGCTGGAGTCGGTTGTGGATCTGCTGTCGACCTGCTCCTCTCCCCGCTCTCACTCATACACACAGTCTGTCTGGTTTGCTCTCATTTGCCCTCACTCACTTTCTGCTCCTCTGTTGTTTTTGTCAGTGATGACGCCTCTCCCGAGTACCCTCCAGGCATGTTGCCGTAGTGACTGGAGTAAAGGGGCGGATGAGAGAACAAGCACCATCACCCTCCCCACAACACAAACACACACACACACACACACACACACAACTCTCCCTCTTACTGTCCCACCACCCCTGTATCTGTGCGGCTCCACAGGATCGCTCACCTCCGCTCATTCTGCCATTTGTCATCCTCTTTGTCGCCCTCGCACTCACGTGAAGCACGCTTCCCCCTTTTCTTCCTAAACTGATGATCCCTTGCTTCCTGTTGCACACGCCAGCCACACAGCGGCAGATGACGGCGAGATGAAAATATAGACGGTGACATTTAATATGTTTCCGAGAGAGCCGTCTCAAACAGCAGCGGTACAGATGCATATTTATGATGTGCTTTGTGTGTATGAGTGTGTTTTGAACGGGCGACCGAGTGGAGCTTCCCAGTGTCATAAGTTATTGAACACATTTGTTCTTTCGACTTTGCACCATGTGATGTTTGTGTGTGCGGGTTTGCCTCTGCAGCTGCACAGTTTGTGTTTTTCCTCCACTTCACAGTAGAGTAACAGTAACTGGGGCTCATTACCTCTTACATTTTTTTATTTTTGGTGTTTTCTTCCTGATTAATTCATGAACAGCAGCTATGGGCAAATTGATTATTCTGATAATTTGCTATCATCAATCAGCCTCTACACTTTCATATAGCCTTGTTGGCTCGATATTGATTTCCTTAGTGAGTTCATTGCCAGTGTGAGCAATATTCCAGTAGAAAATGTGCTGGTCGCTCTCTCAGTGGGATTCCTTTATTTTTTCCAGCTGGCCTCTCTATCTGAGCTATCTCTAATTTCCTCCACCGCATCTAGTCCTCGTTTCCCTCTACATCTCATTCTGGACTTATCTCCGCCTTAAAGTAAACGGATTAAAATGAGGTCGTCTCGATTGAGTTTAACGTCCGGACGGTAAACAACGATTAGTTTGATCAATCAGCTAATCTAGCGAAATGTCAGACTTTGAATTTTAAGCAACTGGGACGAAAACAACAACAGAAGAATCCTTTTGGAGCTTGGGGAGACATAGACAAATAAAAAATCTCAGCGTGACAGTTAGAGTGTGGAAAAATGTGTCCCTGGCCGGCTGCCTAGGCTCGGCGCTGCGTTGGCAGGCCGTGCAGACACTGTCACCTCCCAACCTCCGTCCTCCTCCTTCCTTTATTCCTTTCTATTCTGTGCGGATGTGCTTTTTGCAGTCCCTTAACTCTACTGGAGGGAGGTGTGGATACAAAGAAAATGAGAGTGTGAGAGAAAACAAAGGAAGAAATATAGAAAGCCTTGGGGTGGGGATAATTCGAGGTTGGCGGCAGGGAGAAACAGCAGTGCAGGAATCAAGGGAGAGGCAGATGAGGTTAAAGAAGACTCACTGTTACTATACACTGGGAAATTGAGGGATGTGTGTGTGTGCAGGGGGGAGATGTAGAGGGAGATATGGAGGCATTAGTTAAATGGAAGAAAGGCCAACTGTGTTTTTTGGTAATGGCGTGGTGCTGAGGAACGGCCAGGCCCTAATCTCCAGGTGGGCCTCCATCATCTTGTCCCCTCAAGTGCAACGCTTAACCTGCCTTGCTTCGGTAAGTACCCAGCTGTGCAAATGGCTAATGCGATTGTGAAGATATAAACCCAGGATAATGGCATCTGCCAAGCAATCAAGAACAATGTTCCTCAGCGTCGGGCTGTGATGAAAAAGGGAGAACTGGGGAACGGAGGGCTGAGCCTTGAGGGAAGGGAGCGACGTGTTGGTAAATGGTCGTAAAAGGACGGAGGGTTCGGAGGAGATGTACTGTGAAGGCGATCGGTTTAGAGGAGCAGAGAGCAGGATAATGTTAGGAGAGAACCGGCATGGATTAAGGGCACAATAATTCTTAATAAATCAAAACATGGAGACCTGGAAAGAAGCTCAGTGGAGAGCAAATACCTCACCAACCCCAACAGCCCCCTTAGATTCAATCGAGCTGCACCACATTACACACACTCCTATAGCTACTAAGTATGCCAGATTTTTTTCATTAAGATTCATGTATTATTCAAAAGGAATTAGTGGAAATGTCAATAAACTGATATAATCTGCTCCTGTGAAGGACAAATGTTGTGTGGACTTTCTTTCTGTTGTACTTGTTTTTGAATTACAGAGTTTAGTCATGGACTATGGGTTCATTAATTCCAGTTCTACTTTGAAATTATTTTTCCTTGTGTGTCCTTAATCGATTTACTTCCTGTCTTAGCCCCGTTTCAATGCCACTGTATTATCATTATGGTTTTGCTGCCTCCCTTTTATTATTCTTGTCCTTCTGCTCAATGCTGTCTCAACTCCTACTGCAATGGTCTGAAAGTCTGCACCATCCAAAAGAGAGGCTGCAAACGAACCGCACCAGTTTGATTCATACTGGGACCCCTTCTTTTGGTCTGGACCACGGTTTCAGGGCATCGTTCACACTTGTTGTTTTGGTACGGACTGAATTTACAAGTCAGAAGGTCTGGGCCAAAGGTGTGAAAGAGCCTTTAGAAGATATCAGCTAGAACTCACATGACTCTAGTCTGACATTATCCCCAGATACACTATTGAGAACAGTTCTGCACAGAAGAAGGACTGTAAGAATTCGTCCGCCATCATTTACACAGAAAGCACTTTAAGAAGGAGAAGGATTTTTCCCGGCAGACATTTTGACACGACACAGTAGGAGAAGCACAGGTGTTACTGATAACATTAACAATGGCTCCGCTCGGCTCTGGTACGACACGAGCGTGTGGAAAGTGAGGCAGCATGCAAAACTCCAGGACCCTGAAACCGAGGCAGATTAATGGGATTCAGCCGTCACTCATTTTATTATCTACACCTGTGATTTCCCTACTGTGACATGTCAAAATGTGTCTGATATGAAAAAGGGCCTTTCAATGGACGGATTACAGAACAAGAACCTGCTCATAAAGCCACCTGACCTGCGATCAGCCCAGTGCACATGACGGCCTCCGCTCCGAAGACCAGGAGGCAGAGCGCGGGTTGAAAAGGTGGAGGGGTGTCGAATGATAGAAAATTATGTTTTGACAGGAGGCAGCAGGGCACGGGGCGCGCCGAGAATAGATGCACTTCCAATGGCATGAAATATTGAGGAGAGGAGAGAGGAAAACAAGAGACGAGCAGCATGTGTCTGATGAGCAAACAAAAAAGAGGAGAAAATGATTAGCATGACGGTTGCAGGGAGGAGGATTCTTTTCCAAGTAGAAGAAGGAGGAGAGGACGCACACCAGCAGCAGTTTACAGTGTTCAGATGCTGCAGACAATGACCAGACAATGAGATTAGGTCTTTATAAGTAATCAAATAAAAAAAAAAGGAAGTCAGATTTCTTATTTTCGCTTTGGTGTTTTTGTACTAGAGGTGAATATTAGATGCCACTACAAAGACACAATATGCAAACAGAAATGGGAGGTGAGGCTTCAGTCGCAGATTTTCATGATCACAGAACAGAATTACTCCGTTGATCCTTTGTTCACAAAACAAATCATGAATACATCTTTGAAAACAGTGACTTTAATATTGAATCCCGAACAGAACCAGGTGCAACTCAGTGAACTGATCTGCTGGTTTGATCTGCGTGAAAAACAGTCAGCTGCCGATATACAACACAGAGTAACTCATTAATATGAACTCGGCCATTAATAACAGATTCATACTAACTGTTAGTTGGGGATGGATGGACAGATGGACAGGGAGACCGATCTGCAGATGGACAGATTAATAGATGGATGGATAAATAGGTAAATAATGTACAGATGGATTGATGGATATATACTTAGGAGTCGACGATGAATAAATATAATTAATATAAACTCCTGTTGTTGTTTGGTCCTCTGCAGCTGCATCTTTTAAACCATTATAGAACACCGTGTCTTCAAAATGCCAACACAGCCCTGACAACTCCAAGCAGGAACATATTGACAGAGCTGATCGCCTGCTGAGAGCTACAAGAGTCGTAAAAACAAGAGAACGAAAACCAGGCCGACAGGTGGTGATGTTTATCGTACACTTTCTCTATCTGGTTAAAAGGTTTTTATTTCCGTCCGCGCTGGGGCCCGTTCTTAGTGAAGCTCAGAGAATTGGTTCTGTACAACAAATCAAACAACAGCTGAGTCAATAACCGGGCTTAAAAATCAGCAGCCACCACTGACCGGGCGGGATGAGCATCGATCGGGGGGGAAGCAATTAAGTAAACCTGGCAATGTGTTCATAAAGAAAACGTTCCCTCTCTTCCTCTCTGTGCGTCCTGCGTGGCTGTAAGTAAAGGTATCCTGTGATGGTCAGTAATTGGCTGATAGGAGGGCGACATCACGCAGCCCGACTGGCAGGAATTTCACTGTGCATCTCGTCACTGCGCTCGCTCGCCGCTCTAATGCGAATCCATGGAGGCTGGAGTGAAACTGCACTGACAGAGAGAACTGACTGACAGAGTGAATCCCAGTCAAAAGGCAGCGTTAGTCACTGATGATGCAAGACTCCGGGTCGGCCGCCTCCTGCATGTACAGGCCCCATAACGTACAAGAGGTGCAGTTATTATTATTAGCATAGAAATGACTCTGGATGTGTCATAACGGCATGTACAGCACATGAGGCTGGAACACAGATCGATGTCCGACCACTTGGCCCTCTCAGCCGCGTCCCCACTTGTCTCTATAAAGAGACTCAGCCCCGTGTTGTCAAACGATGATAATCCTGACCCCGCTCACCTCCTCCATCCATCCTTCATCCGGAAATATTCAGCCACGCTAAACCCGCTGCGTCCTCACATCGACAGCTATTTTTCGCCTCCTGTGTAAATGTTAGGTCGAAAGTTCACTTTGAAATAATGGAGCATGTGACCTTTTTCCACGGCGAGCAGAAGATATTGCTCCGGAGGAATCGGAGCGTTTTGAGCGGGGCGCTCCGCAGAGCCCCAGAGGGAGAAGGAGAAATGTCACAATCACTACTGGAGCAAGGCCTGGCGTGGACATCAACCTTTCCCTCTGTGTGTGTGTGTGTGTGTGTGCTTTGAGGAGAGTTAACAACAAGGAACCCTACAGCCGTCGGAATAACGTTTAAAATTCTGGAATGCGAAAACATAGAGCGAAGATAGAGGTTCAAATGTTTGCATATTGTCAGGCAGAGGTTCGGGGTTTAAGGTCGATGGTTTCTTTATTATCCCCGGGGGGCAATAAGGTTGTCTAGCCAGTGATAATGATCAAACCCCCTACATCAATAATACAAATCAATGACAGTGACTTTTTTTTAAAGTCAGATGGCCGCAGGGATGAATTACTTTTTTAATATGTCAATTCTGCATCGTGGCAGATTGACATGGTTTGGAGGCTAGTTTCCTGTGGGGCTATAAACTGACCTGCTGCACTCATCTGTCCTCAGTAGAAAATCAGAAGGCTGAAGATTATTTGTATTGTTTATTTTAAATTGTTGTTGTTTTTTTGGGGTTTAAGTTTTGGGCTTTCGGAAAAAACATGGCCATCAGATAATATGAAGAATTTTACATTGTATTCAGTTTCTGTTAATCATCCTGGTCCCTCTGTATCCCCCCCCCCCCCCCCCCAAACTCTAGTTTGGGAACCACTGATTTACAGTGTACAAAAGAGAAGAGACTATGACTCAGCCAGTGCTCTAGTGCAGTGCTGTGGACTGCTGTTTTCACCAAATGATCTATATGAACCTACTGTAGCTCAGCCCTGATTATCGCACACATTCATTATGCATGCTATCATTCTGCCCTATCCTCCTTTTCCTTTTAATGGAATTGTTCAGCCTGCACACTCGCACACTCTGCAGCAGCGCAACGCTTGTGGTCGCAGCTTATTTTCTTTTCTCCAACATGCAAGACATCATTGCTTCATCTGAAAGTGTTGAAAACACCTCTTTTACACCTAAATTACCGGATATATGCAGGTTTTGTAAACATGGGTAAATCAGTTTTCTTTTCCCATGTCTAGTAGCCTTTGTGTCTTTTTTTCCTCGGTGAGTCATGTTCAGGAACCAGCGCATGTGAAACCTTGCTGAAAATCGCTGTTTCAATGCTTCTCAAGGTGCAAAAAACAACAATTACATAAATGTTCATGGCTGTTTACGCCCAGAAGTTCAGCCCAGCTTTACACGTTGCGCTGGAAAAGGTGTAGCATCAGCGTGTAGCCTGCCAAAATTAAGTAGAGGAAGATATTAGCATGTTTACCCAGGTGTCCTGACTGCCAGTCCAAGCCAGAGCCCTTTGAGTTAATGTGGATTGTATCCACTGGCCGGGCCCGAGCACATGCATTTTGAAGCGTTGCATGGTTTTGTATGTAATCAAACTCAATATGTAAAAAAATCAATCTTTGAGTTAGTTTGTATCTCCGTCTTGTTGTGATGACACTCCTGAAGTTGATCTGATGTAAGCCCAGGGACAAGTACCTCAAAGTAAAAATATGGACTATGGCCAAAATGTCCACAAAATGCAAAATATCAGGCTTCCTGTTGTGTTTTTCCAATTGCACCTCCAGCCTTTTTTGTTTGTCTGGTCATGAAACACCTGTGTATCGATTTGGTGAAGATCAGTCAATGTGAACATGCTCCGGGGGTCTCGTGGGGCAGCGTTGAGACATTTTGTGACGCCCCTTGAAAAAACCTCCAGAATACGTACATTTTCACCACTTTCAAATTTTCTGCAAATTTTGGTAAGAATTTGAGCATGTTAAAACCCTCAAAAAGCCAATTAGTTTGACTGAATCAATTTCAATTTCTGTCCGTGTCTGTCAGTGCTAACTAAGACAATAATTAAGAAATCATTCTTATTTTATGTTTTTGGTGTTGTCTCTCTAACACGTTGCACCGTGGTGTGAACTCCATCTGGTATTTTATGCAAGTTCAAATAAAACAAGGAAGTATTTGTTACTACATTCCAACCATTGTCATGGTAAATCTGTGCACAGAAGCCTTGTGAATGGTCTGTGTTTATCTCCTTAAATCAGATCAATGGCTGTTTTTGTCTTCTTGGTGGAAAATGAAACCCTGTTCAACTGTTGACGAGGAAAAACCCTCGTGGTTTTCTCGCATCCGTAGAGTAAAGTATCACAGCCACATATGGCAAGACGCCCAGATGGCCCGCGTCTCATGCTCAGGATTTCAATCATGAGTTCAACTGATGCTCGGGTCATTCATCCCTTTGGCTTTGGACCAATCCCAGCTAGTCATGCCCGGGCAAGCCATCCCGAGGTCACTGTGTCAGGGCGGACCATCTTGCACAACCCTCCCGCCTGCCGGGCCGAAGGAGCCGACTGACCTAATTAGCTGTTTGAATAATTGCCATACTTCCTGGCATGGGGCTGATTGGGATGTATATTTTGTGTGTGTGTGTGTGTGTAACAGAGGAGGTGACAGGCAGAACAGAGGGTCAATTGCGGGGCTAAATTGAAACATTTCATTACCTTGCTATAGACCAATGACTTTAAATAAAGATGAACAACATGACAGCTCCCAAAAGTAAAGCTTAAACATCTGGATCCTCCAATAGGGGGCTCTATCAACTGGCAGATGGCTTCTGGAAAGGTAATAAACCTTGCCACCTCCATGTTAGTGGATTGAACATGGACCAAAGTGACCATATCCAAATCCATGCCTGTTACCCATAGACTGTGTATAAAGATGGATGTTGCATCTCCTCTTCCTCCCACTATCCAGAAAGGAAGGCAAAATATATCGGATACAAACACTGTACCATAAGAAATGGCTCCTGAACATACATGAAAAAATATTTTAATATATACCTTGACTTTTCAGTTTGGTCCATATCCCATCCGTTAAATGGAGGAGGTGGGATTTATGGTTTATACTGCAACCAGCCACCAGGTGGTGATTGAGATGCTTTGGCTTCACTTTGGAGAGCAGTCGTCTCGTCTGTTTTTTATACTCAGCCCATGTCCTGACCCAAATAACACATTGTAATATAAAAAGAAAAAAACTAACAGAGTTCAATTTTTAAGAGCTTTTATCAGAAAATACTTTTTTCATTTCAATTTTATTTGTATGACATTAAATTCACAGCATACATTACCTCAAGGCCCTTTACAGAAAAAGGTTGGGTCCTGAGAACATAATGGAACAACTCCTAACAATGAGAGAGGACTCAAGAGGCGACAGTGAAGAGAAATGAAGAGAGAAACTTCATTTCAACAGGAGGAAACCTCTCACCAGCCTCAAACATAGAGAAAGGTTATGATCTAAAAACGCTCTTCAACACAATGTTGTGCAGTTTTCTCACACTGATAGATGTTATTTTTCTTCTGTATTGTTATCAGCTGCTCCGGCAGGACACTCCAACTCCATTAAATCAATTTCACTTCAATAAATCTCCATTACAAGCTCATCTGAGGGACCATGGACCACAAAGCCCCCCCCCCACACACACACACACACACACATATACTACTGCTAGATGGAAATGAAACATGTTTCCGGACTGAAATATCACTTTTACTGTGTTGTATGGTTCCACTTTGTATTAAACGCAAAGTGTGTAACTTTGGCCAATAGGGGGACGTCATTTGAAATGATGGCAAAAGACCCAGTCTGATGACGTCATGAATCAACCTGGGAAAATAATTCTCCAAGAATATTAACGATACTAACAGTTAATATGAAACGTGATATTTATTTCCCAAGCTTTTTTGAAGAACACAACATGCTTTAACGAGGAGCTAATTTTCAGAACATGTTCAATGACGAGTGGCTTTGCTCAAAGCTACAGAGCTAACAGTAAATAAGTAAAGACTTAAATCTGCCTTTTCCTGAATCAGGAATTGTGGATGGATGATCGACATATAATTGATCCCTCACTGTAAACTGTGGCCCCTTTATATTCAAACACAGTTTATAAGACGTTTTAATGAGGAATTGATCCATATTGTATCTTTGGATGCTGCTTGGTCAGTGTTTGGATAATCGATAGGCGCATTACCTCAGGTAATAATGCAGGAGAGCGCAGAGTTTGATGAATTAAATCGTGTGTCAGTGCAGTAATTCCTGCTGGGTTTAATTAGCGAGCTGCTCCTCCGTCTAGCTGTTAGCTTGGACAGAAGCGAAGCCTGTGACATGAAATAAATTGAGAGTAGTGCTTTGAGACTAATAACTTCAGCGTTCACACGGCCCACCTTCATCCGTCAGAGGCTGTAAACACATTCAAACAATGTTGAAGTAGTAATGAAGGTGTTGCTCCAGAGGACAACACATGAAACGTCCAGGACGCGAGTCGCCAGAAATATTAGGACGTCTCTCACGTTTGTTCCTGCTGACAGCTTTTTCCCACTACGAGTCACAAAGCAATATCTTCCTCTGTTTAAATCCCTCCGGCCTCACCTGGCTCTTCTCCCTCTCTTTTTTCCCTGTGAACGTCAGTATGAGCCACGGGGGAATCAGCTGATGCTCGGCGAGCGATGCCAGCGAGCCACACAGTCCGCTCTGCACTCGTACAAAAGCCAAGTGCAGCGCCTCAGAGGAGTATTGTTAGTCAGTAGTCCAGCGAGGCGTAATGAGCCGGGCAATCAGTGTTACTTGTTCCTAGCCCAGTGACACACAGCTGACACGGTCTTGTATGGAGTTCAGATGAACGGCAACCATTTTAGAAGAATAAGCCCCCCCCTGCTCCTTGTCCTCTCAGATTGGCTGATAATTGACGGGGGGGACACTTGTCCAGAAGCCCTCATCAACTTTATTGTTCTACTTTCGTCTGCACTTTTACTGAGTTATTCGCGCCCTGATGATTTTTCCATATGGTAATTGATCTCGCCACTCAAACCCGGGAGAGGAGCGAGGAGAGAAGTGTGTGTGTGGGGGGGGGGGAGAGAGATGGACGGAAAGAGGGAAAGAGGGAAAGAGAAAGAGAGAGGAGGAGAAGGTAATGGCGTTCTCCCGGTTGAGGACGCCTCATTACTCGTGGTTATGTGAATTGCATCAAAGCAGCTTATTATGATCATCAGTGCTCGATCGTGGAGACGGAGGTGATCCACTCCTGGGCCGAGGGCACAGCCGTGGTGTGCTATTGATTTGGCTGTTAAGAGGTGCTTGTGTTACAAAGGGCACGCATCTCAGTCTTCCATTAAGATAATTACGCTTTCTGTTGCCTTTCGCGCACCTCTCTGGCCCATTGAATGAATACATTTGCAGATAATTAAGTTGCTCTTTATGGGTTATTTTTTTTGCAGAACTCCAGAAACTCGGCAGCCATGTGCCATGTGCAAGGTTTGGCAGGTGCAACGAGGAGTGGAAATAAATACTTTCTCGGCGGAGAAATGAAACTGACTGAATCCCAAACAGCCGGCTGCAGGGAGATATCATAACTGTTCCATAAAATTACAAATTGGCCCTTCAGATGTTGAAATCTGTGAGAGGGGGGACAGTTTTGTTTTGCACGTGAACTTAATTAGTCGCTGAAAAGTTGCTCTGGCATGAAGGAGAGCCGTCTGCAATAGTGTCACGTCACATAAAGCCTTACCCCCCCCCCACACACAGCTTGACACGGTGCCCTCTGAACACACACCGCTCGTGGTCGTCTTCCTCTCTTTTTATTCGACACGCCGAGGGCCTTCTCAGAGGACCTGTTTTTGTAGAGAACCATTTGGTATTAGCATTTTTCGAAAGGGCAACCGAGTCAGCGCGTCAGAAAACAGGGAAAGGTCACCAGGTTTCTTGACGCTTAAAACCTCCACACTCTATCAAGTTCTGGCCTTGCTGCCACGGACCGGCTCTTGCCAAATTGAAAGATTGCCTATTCCCCCCCCCCCCCCCCCCCCCCTGGTGACATTAAGGGGGTCATTTAGCACTGCAGCTTGGAAAACTCTGATCGGGCTAAACAAGGCCTCTCCCCCCGGAACCGGAGCAGACGCAGGAGTCGGTGGAATGTGGGAGCGAGGTCTCAGGTGGTTCGGGGTTTGGCTGTGACATGACTGGCAGTGAACCTCTGAGGGAAGAACCAGCATGCTGGTTTGGGAAAGGGCTGAGAGCACGGGAGGGTGGTTGCAGGGGGATTTCTCCATGAATGTCTGTCTGGCTTCCAGTGAAACCGGCGGTGCGCTCCTGGTGCACGCTGTGTGGCAAAGCAAGCGAGGGGCCCCCACGAAGGCTGGTTCCAGCGGAGGGGGGAGATGTGCTTACACGGTTGAGTTAGCTAAGCCAGCAGAACCAGAGGGGACGGGGAGGGTGGCATCGGGAGGAGCGGCAGAGCTCCTGGGAGCAGCGAGGGTCTTGGCGGTGGATAAAAGTGTTGCCTCGCAGGCACCGATATCTCTGTGTACCCTGGGGTTGACCTTGGCAGGCCTGCGCTCCCTGCCCCCCCCGCCTGCTTTAATAGAGATGTACTGGTTAGGATGGGGAGGAAGGTAACTAGTGCAGTTAAAAAAAAAGCACCAAACTAATGTGAAAACACATAGTTAAAAATAATAAAAATAAAATGCTGATATTGTCTCAGATAGTTTGACATTTACATCCACAAATTAAATATACCCTCACTTAGTCCAAAGCGACTTTTTATTAGTTTTGATTAACCGGGATTCAACTGCACCAATACAATGGAGTGCACTGTACACATATGAAGATGAATGAAGCACTAATGTATGTGTTTATTTTATATGTACACTATCAATTGTTTTTTGCATGGACAATAAACCAATTCATGATATAATAGGAAGAGTAAATGTTCCTGTGACCTGTGTCCGATACAAACAATAGCTAACATACACACTATAATGAATTTAATTATGATATATGAGACAATAAGCTGGTGTGTGCACTGTAATATGAAGTCGTTATTTACACTTGAGATAGAAATGAGTTAAAGACCTTTATCATGAACTATGAGGTAAAATGTATTGCCTACGTTGCAGATTTATGTTTTGAATCAGATTCTGATGATCGATGATTGGTTGTTTAGTCGCCGTCAATCAAATCTGATCAAACCTTATTCTCACATTTCTGATGAAGCAGATCAGAGGGTCTGAGGGTTAAACCCTGACATAGATATATATTTGTCTGAATGTTATTTATGGCTTTCTGAAAACTTTTTGGTTGTTTTTCTTAATGTTCATTTATTGTGGAACTTCTCACTAAAATGTAATCATCCTTCAGTGTATGTCAACATATGCAAACAAACCAATTCATTATTGTGGAGTTTCTCGGCACATCACTGTTCGCTGGCTGATACCTTGTGTGTCCCACCACCTGGTGCCTCAGCTGCTGGTGTCTTCTCAGCGGCGACACGATCCAGACTAACGGGAAGTGGCGTCCTCACCGGTTTTATTTGCCTTAAATCAAATCTCCCCATTAGAGGTAAGAGTGGCGCACGCACGACGCACATTGACTTTGGTAAATCTCACTCATGTCATTTTCATTTCCTCCTCTCTCCGGCTCCCTCATTGGCTCCTGTCAGCCTGTAAACGAAGACTGGATGTGTCTCTCCACCTGCTCCTTCCATCGTCTGCGGGTTATCATCTCCCCAACATCCTCTCTCTCTCTCTCTCTCGCTCTCTCTCTCTCTCTCACTCATCGCCTCCTTTCTCTCCCCTCCCCTGCGTCCCTTGTCACCTGTCCCCTCATCACCTGTCCTCTCCCTCCCTCGGTCTCCTTCCCTCCATTTTCTCTCCCCTTGTCCTTTCTTTTATTTTGCCTGAGCGGCATTTGGCGAGCGGGGTAAATAAATCACTAAGCAGCTCTGGAGAAGATAACGAGGCAACGGGGGATAGTGTGCACTCTGCAGATGTGTGCAGATGCTTCGCCCGGGGCCACGTGGAAGAGGACCATGCAACTTGATATATATGTATATACACACACACACCAGATACGTGCTATATACGCCCCTAAGAAAAAACACATGGACTCTAATCAGATGCTGTGAATAAACACAGTTTCCGTGCTGGAGGCGTGATATTTTGCTGGCCTGTCTTTGCTGTAGCCTGGGTAAGTATTTGGAGGGGCAGAGAAGGGTGTGATACAAATTTGCCGTTTTCCAGCCTTTCCCTTTCGTGCTGTCTAAATTTACCACTCGTCCAGAATCATTCATCGTCTCCCAACAGGGAGCCACGCGAGCCGGGAGGGGGGGTTAAGAGACGGTGAGAATATGCCCAGGGTGAAATTTCCCTCCTCGTGATTTTACACGCGGTGGATACAGAGGCAATCACCAACACGCAAAGGCCCAATTACACTTTTCTGAAAAGGAGAAGAAAGAGACAAAATTGTGACATTAGGGTAATGAAGGGAAAACTTGGCTAATGAGAGAGAGAGGGAGCCAGACGGAGACGGAGGGAGAGGGTTGACTTCAGTGGCGGTGTGGTGACAGACAAAGGAGCACAGTTCAAGAACGGTGACAGACTCAGAAGAGGACTTTTAACTTGCAATTAAATCCCTGCTTTCGAGAAGAAAAACATAGAGATTATTCCAGCCCTGAGAGAAAGAAAACTAGTTTTTCATCATCCGGAAGGGAGGGGAGAAAAACAGTTAAGTGGAGGAGATGAGGAGGGAAGGATGAGGAGAGAGGAGGGGGGGGAGCAGAGAGATGTCCTCTCACCAAACCTCACTAATAAGCAACACAACACAGAGAGCCGAGGAACACAGGGACAAACACAGCCACTGTCCGAACACTTACCAGATGTTGGGCAAGGAGAGGAAATAAAGGAGTGAGAGAATAATATCACAGCGCAATATACAACACGCAGTCTGCTGTGATTTCATTATACTTCTATAATTAATGTTGGTGTGGGTCTCCAAAATGAAAGGGATGTAATTATTGCAGAAAAATTGCCAGGGTGTGGGTTGTGCACGTGTGTAGCTCACACATGTATGAGTGTGTGTGTGTGTGTGTGTGTGTGCGGCATGAAGAAGTTTATGACATTGAGGAGTTTTCTTGCTGCTGATTGGGCAGGTGAAGTGCTACAGTACATTAGGATTTGCTCGGGTAAATGCATCATGGCATCGAGACAATGGCTTATTTATTAACACTTCTGCCAACCACTGGCAAGGCAAACGGGAGCTCAATTAAGGCGAATAAATTAGGATTAACACAGAAATGCGGCACATTTTGATTTTAATTAAATGTGTTGATTATTTATTTCCACAGTGGTTACGGGGGCGCGGTCAGACAGCTCAGTGCTTGGGGACACAACCTGAAGGAGATTGGCTCAGGTGGACGTCCGGGCAACCAAAGTGTGACACACATCGGGCACTTTCACATTTTACGAGAAGCTGATACGGCGGCCATTAGCTCTGATAGGAGTTCACGGAGCTCCCCGGTCCCGCAGCCTGATTTTAAACACGTTTACGACGCCTGCAATGCGACAGAGGGAGCCGAATCAACACGGCCCTTCCATTCCATTCTTTTAAAGCTACGCTTGGCGAGGTTTTATGAGCTCCTACACAAATCATATTAGATGAGTTGCCACCGAGTCATTTCTTTTATATTACTGCACCTCATCACGTCCACGAGGAGGAGAGAAGGCAAGAAATACAGCAGGCCCCCCACCCCCCCCCGCACGAGGCACCGCACCGCTAAATGGCAGAGAGGCGGCGGCGGGGTGACACACGTCGTGTCATCGATGTCACGCCGCCGCGTCCCGCTGTCTTGTACAGTATAATCTAACCAGCCTGGGTGTTAGACAGGCTTTTTGTGCCGTGCCAATGTGGATTCTTGGAGCGGCGGAGCGATGACAAGACGAACTAAACCATGGACATGATGCAGGCAGATGCACAAACAGACACACATTACCCCCCCCCCCCCCCCCCCCCTGCACACTGTGAAATGCACTGAATTATGGATCTCTGCTGAACGGGCCCCATTATGTACTTGTGTGGTTTACTTGCACATGCATGGCAACTGTGTGTAAAATGTGCTTTGTCACTGTACTTTACTTTCTACTACAATACTTTTTTACAAAGCATGATCGTTTCATGATCACATATTGATCCACGTTGATCCAATTACAGAAGCGCAACTATATTAGAGTCCGCCTGACAAATACTATTCTTGTATTTTTACAAAATCTACGACGAAGTAAATGATGTAGGTACTGCTACTACTTAAACACGAGTACTTACTTACTTCTTCTCAAGTAAAAAGTGGAACATTTTTGTCCATTTTTTTGTCCATTTACTTCAGTAAAATGTTTGAGTCCTTCCTCCATTACTGATTAAATGATTCTGAGAAAATTTGCAGTGCAGCTTCAATTAAAGTTGACAGCGAAAAATCTTTTAAGTTATTCTACAACTTGGCAAACATTTTTGGAATTAATGAACAGCCCGAGAGAATGAAAAAAGGGGCTTTTTTTTAATTACATCTACGACTTTGATTACGAGCGCGTGGATTTTTAAATAATAAACAGATTTTCCAGAAATAATCGAAAACACACCAGAATTCAGAGAAAAGTCCATCTTCTTTAGAGGCGAGAAAGGATTCACTCTGGTAATACCGCGTTTCAACATTTCCTTTCAACACCGATTTCCCCCCAGCTACATATAAATATAGATACAAGCATAAAAACGAAAATGAGGAGATGATTAAGGGTGAGTGTGCTCAATGAGAATCGTAAAAATCCAATCCGTGAAATAATGAAAGTAAAAAGTGAAGAAAAGGCTCGCAGGAGGAGGAGGAGGACGGATTCACTATGAAGGAAAATTAAAATATCGAATCAAACACAGCGATACATAAATAAAACAATACTAACAAAAACAAATCACAGCATCTGCTGAAAGGATGGTCTCATATTTGTGGTTGGTGCTGTGAGGAGACAGCCGAGACCCAGAATGTGTGTGTGTGTGTTTGTGTGTGTGTGTGTGTGCGTGTCTATGTGTGTGTGTGTGTGTGTGTGTGTGTGATGTCGCCAGAAAGAAAGACATTTAAGAGTCGGACCGACAGAAGGAGTCATCTCAAACTCCCCGAGCCTGAAGAGACGAGTGACATTATACTGAAATGACCGGAACCGAGACAATAACCCTCAGTGAAGAGAGTCTCTCGGCCACATCCACATTTGTAACAGGTGTTGTCCCCTCAGGTTAGCATCGTTTAGCTAAGTTGTCTTTCTTTATTGTTTCTCCTTCTTTTACGGGAGAAGTTCTTCCAAATTGGAACCTGACAAACTCAAACTGCAGCCTGGTGGAGGTAGGCTGCTCATTGCGTAATTACACGAAGCGTAACCCTTTGTTGTGCATTAGCTCCGCCTCCACGCATGAACCCAGTAGGAGTGGAACTGTGGCCTCAGCAGCACTTTACTTTGAGTGGTATAAATACACCTGTATGTCCATTGTCTTCTCGGATAGACACAAGAATGAATCAGCGCTCCATTAGACTTTCATGAGGGAGCACAGGGACAACCCACACCTCTTATTTCCTTTACGTTACTTCTCAGGTCACAAAGGTGTTCGAGGGTGCTCGGCAAACAAGGATGTATGGCACATACCCACACGGATGCATTATCATAAAGAAGAGCACCTACAGTTACTTATCATGGCAGAGAAGGAGAGAGCGGGGCCGAGCCAGAAAAAGATGGACGCCCGATGGGTTTGTAAACACCTTGGATTTGGAGGCTGTTTGAATTGAGCCCGTTTTGATCGTGGGGCTAAATTAGGTTTTAATTCTGTGCAATGAGACTCGCATATAAAGTCAGGTTGAAGGAGGCCGGCGACGAAATGAACAAAATAATGAGATTTCAACAAAGAGAGAGAGAGAGAGAAAGAGAGAGAGAGAGAGAGAGAGAGAGAGAGAGAGAGAGAGAGAGAGAGAGAGAGAGAGAGAGAGAGAGAGAGAGAGAGAGAGAGAGGTCAAAAGAAGGGGATGGAAGGGACCGGGTGAAGGAAGATGAAGAAAGCAGACAAGAAAGAAAGGCAGCAAGAAATAAGATAGATAGATAAATAGATGGATGGCTAAATAGATGGATGGAGATAAAGACGGCTAGATAGATGGATGGAAGGACAGATACATGCGTGGACTGACAGACAAAGGCATGGACAAGAGTTGATGGACAGACAGAGAGAAAGATAGAAAGACAGACAAACAAATGTGCACGTGGACAGACGGATGGATCGATTGATAGATGTTAGATAGACAGGGTGGTTGGACTGACAGACAGATGGATAGATGGACAGAGAAATGGATGGAGGGATGAATGGATGGCAGGTGCAGGAACAAAGCAACAGCCAGACAAAGAGAGAGAGACAGGAAAGAAAGAATGAAAGAAAGAAAGAAAGAAAGAAAGAAAGAAAGAAAGAAAGAAAGAAAGAAAGAAAGAAAAAGACAGATAGATTGATGGATAAATAGATGGATGGAAGGACAGATGGATATGGATGGACTGACCTAAAGATGAATACAGAGACAGAAAAATGGATGGATGGATTGATGGATAGGCAGGTGAGGGGACAAACCAGCGAATGGAGAGACAGACAGGAAAGAAGGAAAGAGAGATGTTACAGGAGAAGGGGGGGTGTGGGGAACGAGGAGGTAAAAGCCGTGAAAGAAAAGGGCAGGAAGGGAGCCGTAAACCACATTTATAAACACGTCTCTATAGTAACCGACTGGTAATTCCACTGGCGGGAGCGCGGGGGCGGAGGACGGGGGGGGGGGGGGCAAACTGGGCCACCATTTACCAGCACCACTAGAATCAGGCTACAGGGGAGAGAGAGAGAGAGAGAGAGAAACGGAGCAGGAGAACAAGGCCGGACACGACGATTTAAAAGAAATAAAAAGCGACTCGGAGGTTGTTTATGAACAAGAGGATAAATCTCAGTCTTCTGTAAACAGGAGCAGGAAGCAGGTCGTGATCCCCGGGGCTCTGTGGCTCTCTGATTGGCCTGTTTAGTTTTCACCCTGCTGCGGGACTGATTCCATGCCTTCCCATTTTTATTTCCCCCCCACCCTAACCCACACACACACACCTCTGAGCGGCTTTCAGGGTGCTCCGAGCCGCGCTGTGTGAAATAACAAGCGCTTGCAGCTCGCCGTCACTCCGGCAGGCAGGTGATAATGTCGGCAGAGTAAAGACAAAAGGAGGTGAGGGTGAACATGGAGCGTAGAGGTCATTCTCCCTGTATCAGTACGTGCTTCACATACGCTACAGAGCAGCAGCACTTTCCTTTTCCTATGTGCAATTACCCTTTAGCTGTGTGATTGCTATGTGATTATACTGTGTGTGTGTGTGTGTGAGTGTGTGTGTGTGTGTGTGCAAATGTACGAGTGTGTCTCTCGCTGTTGTTCTTTCATCGCTGTGGCTCTGATGGCTGAGCCGTGATGTTTTCTAATGTACTGTAACAAACAGCCATTCTCTATTAATGTACGACTGCTTTCTCCTCCCCTGTGGCTTTGTCTTTGTCTCCCTGCAACACACACACACAACACACAACACACAACACAGACACACAACACACACACAGACACACACACTGCACACAGCTCATGTCAGAAAGCATGGGTGGGAAGGCTCACTTCCAGGAGTGAGTGTCAATAATGTGTCTGTATGAAATCCACCCTCAGCAGCACTGACATGCATTCAGCAGGGCACTGCGTCTGGAGGGTGTGATCTACTGTTTCATCAAGTTGTCATCCAAGACACTCAGACAGCCAGACACTTCTTTTTTTAATCTGCATTCAAATTTATGGCAGTTTCCATTAACCGGGAGAATTTGACATCGAGGGATGAGACGCTGCTCCTTTATTTTCAATCTCTCTCTCTCCGCGAAAGAGCTGGAGTGAAGACAATCTGGGTAGAGCCCTGCCCCTCGCTGCCCCCTTCCCTCCCTCCACCCCCCCCCCCCCCTTCCCTTGTTCCCTCTGTCTTTCCTGACAGGACTGCAGATACGAGAGCGGCGAACAACAATAAGACCACGGTCTCGAGGAGCCCGCGGTGAAACCAGGGACCAAAGGGGGAGCCCTCCCCGGGAATAGCCGGAGGGGGAGCAGATAAATAACGGAGCATGCTTGACTCCTCGGACGCCACGCAGCCTGGAGAATTAATCACGAGCCGCTGCGGCCGCTCCTCGACTCCTGCAGACCGGCTGAGGCCTTCTGCTCCTCTGCTCCTCTCTGTGGCCGTGACCCTCGACCCCCGCGCCACATTCATGCGCGGACACACATTGTCAACAGCGGGGACGGAGATGAATGCACGCAAGCTGCACAAACACACGCGTGCACAGTGGTAACAGTCGGCCCAACAGCATTAGTCTCGCCGCATGACTGTCCTTGTGAATGATGGCGGCGGCACACGGCCTCAGGTGAGAGTTATCTCGCCACTTTACAAACTCGGCGGTGCTGTAATGTGACACCAGCATGGCTAATAACATGCAATTCCCCCCGCCCCCCCCCCTCCCCCCCGCCCCCTTCTTCCCAGCTCCACGTGTCCCTCACTCTCACTTTCCCACTTTGGCTCGCTCCCACACTCGTTTAATTGCTGCCCTCCCTTTCCTTTCGCTGTTCTCGTTCTCTTTTCTGCTCCCTGTGTTTTGTTCTCTTTTCTTCCTCCCCCCCCCCCCCACCCCCCAACTCTTCTGTGATTTCTATATACAGTACACTAAATATAATCCGCAGGGAACCCTGGAGGAAACATGCAGAGAAACGAATGCCAAGACTGTATCACACGAGACGCGTATAGATATACAGTACTTAAGTTGCGCAGTGTTCAGCGCACATGCTGCCGTAGAGGACGTGTGGGAATTGTGCCTGCAACAAAGCATCTGCACTGTAAATGCCAGTGTAAAAAAATATACATTATGCAGAAAGAAGAGAAGAGAGGTATAAATACAAGGGAAATGTAATGTCCTGAGCAGGAAACACTGTTAAATCAAAAGGAGTGTGGGGTGCAATGCTGGTGCATAATTAAAACAGTCTCACAAGGCTGATCAACCAAACAAATGACTGGTTTGTGTTAAGGTCACCAACTTTATTCATTATTTATCCTTGCATATACATTTCCAATAATGCAGTGAGTAATATCAGTGTTTCCTCTCCGTATCTGGGCTGCCTGTTGAGAATTCGGATTATGCAAAGCAAATTCATAACGCGTTACAAGCAGGAACCAATAAAGCACTGGAGCTGAAAACAGGAAGGAAGAGGAGGCGGACGACCGACTCGTGAACCCCGAACGAGAGATCGTTGCAGCCGACAGTGAGAGCTTGTCCTTTCTATCATCGATAACGAAACACGGGGAGGAGAGAGGTAACAGATGAAGGCCCCTCGGAGCTGAACCCAGTCAGTGCTGGGCCCCCGTTCATCTGGCTCCTGCACTCGGGCCCAGCTGCCAGGGTTTGCCTGTCTGTCCAGGGAGGGCCCTGCACTACTACCGCTGCATCTGGGCTAATCCAGCTAATCCTGCCTCTCCCCATGGACGCCTCATGTCTCATCGCTCCCCTCCTTTGATTCAAAGTCGCAGGAGGAGAAAAAAAAAACACCTCCTGTCTTGTCCACGTTTCTCTTTTTGCACTTCTTCTCCACACACAGGTCCAGTGGGAGAAGCAGGAGGAAACCTGGCACTGCAGCTTCTCACACACACACACACACTTCCAAAACTACCCCTGCTCCCTAATCCAGCTGGAGATGCAGGTTCTTCCAAGGTGGAACATTGAACGGCGCCTGTTGCCAATCTCCGTCCTGCAGGGACCAACCATGTGTGATGAGTAATGAAGACGGAGCAGAGAGGAGGTTCCCTGCTCCAGCGCTGCACACTTATTGATAAACACAACAAACTGAGACAATGGCAGTACAGCAGTGTTACCACTACACTCTCATGTGCAGCCCACGTATTCACAGCCTGGGATTTTTTCTTTCTTCCTCCTCTGTTAAATAAAGAAAACAGTCCATGAGGACTAACCACAGGGGCAAGTGATTACTGGAGACACAGATATGTTTCATATAAACCAACACCATAGAAATGTCATGTCCGCCATGGGAGTAATTGCCTGTTTGTGTGGCTTCACCCTTTTTATTTGTCTAGATCAATGCTTACAAATATAGATGAGGCGGGCTCGCGTTCGCCATCCATTCTGACAGATGAATTTAATGAGGAGTACTCTGTCATCATTCGAGGATCAAAGTGCAAAATCTAATTTTGTTCACACTACGAAAACTGTAAATCCAATCAATAGCATTTTGTCTCCCGCGGTATTGTGCTGTTTTTTTAGTTTTTTTAATGTTTGCATACATTAGCGTCAATCAGCGAACTCTAAGAGCCTCGATGTGTATTTGTGGAGGCTTTTAAATGTGTCTGTCAGCGCAAATTAAATATATTTGCCGGCGTACGTCGGGTTTTGTGTGTGTGTGTGGGCTTGTGAGGGGACAGTGCGTGGAACCGTGGGTGTTCTGCATGAGATGTCATTCAAATAGCTTCGCTGCAAAGTGCTGCGAGTGCTGCGCGGCCGCGATAAGCGTAAAGATCTGATTTCACTTCTCAGTGTGCCTGCCGCTCGGGCTAATTTTCATAATTAATTAAAAAGCCGGTAAACATTACATCACGCTGCTGATAAGGTTCCCTGTTGTTCTCCTTTTCTTCCCATTAAGCGCGAATTATCAGTGTGCAATGCATTTCCCCCTCGTTATCTCACTATTGAACTTCAATGGAGTGATAGTTTGGACTCTAAACCGGCGGTGAACTCCCAGCGTGGCCCCTGTCAACCTGTCAATCCCTGTGACGAGACTGAAGTCACCACCAAAGACTTGAGAACATGTCTTAAATAGACGGTAAATACACGCTCAACAATTATAGAGATAAGTCAACTTGTTTTCCATCAGGACTAATATTCCTTCAAAAGAAAATTTAACTTTTAAACTTTTAAAAGCTTCTAATTGGTTAGAATTCTTAATTTCAATGTTTAAAATGATGAAAAAAGACCTGTGGAAGATATTTTCAGGATTTGTGTAATATTCAAACCGAGAGAAACCCCCAATTTTATTCAAGGTAACAGGATCATATCAACAGCCGGTGGGTGTCAGGACATCAGACACAATCCATCATGTGTTGCACTCATCCATCAAACAGTTCAGTGAGCAAGGTAAACCCAGTCAGTTTCTAACCTCTGATCCACAGACGCCATGAACACGGTCAAAATCCTCCAAAGCCTGGCCAGTGTCACCCAGTGGATAAACTTTATACAGCCCACAGTAAATAAGAGACAACGGTATGAATAAAAAGGTGGATAAACAAATGCATAAATTGCTCTTATAACGATTATTCTTGAGTAATGATAATAAAAAGGAGGATTTTCATTGGTAACGCTGTGGCGAACAACTCCATCATAAGAGGTATTTTAGTGCCGTTTTGATTTAGAGACCCCTAGCGGCTCAAGTTATATATTGTATAATTCAATTTTTAATCTTCCCCTGAGAAATATTTTCTACAAATTATGTTATTCTTGGGTGCCTTCTCATCTCTTCATTGACAAGCAGGAGGAGGAGCAGCCCCCCCCCCCCACACATCCTGCCAGACACAGATGGACCGAAGAGAAGAGGAGGAGGATTTTATGTTTTTTTATCTTAATTACCTTTTTTATCCAAGTTACTCCACTGCGATCCGAAGTCTCCTTTACAACCCAAGTCAGCAGCCTCACATCGAGCCACTGAGAGACCAACAATAAAACAAATAAAGTAAACTATTTATAATAAGTGACATGCAATCTAAGCAAAAGGAAGCGGGGGGAGGGACGGGGGGGCAGGAAAGGCAGGGGAGGAAGAGGGATGTGAGGGAGGTTTCAAAATGATGTGCTAGCAGCTGCCTGCTGTGAACAAGCCCCCTCAGCATCCAGGTCCTCATTGGTTAGGAGGACTTAGAGTGGCGCCACGGGCCCTTCACTCCACTCCACCACCGTCCTCCATCTCCGTCTTCTCCCTATTAATCTTTCACTCGTATTCCTTCTCTTCTTCCCCTTCCTCCACTTCTCTCTCTCTCTCTCTCTTCTCTTTTTTTCCCTTTTGTGTTCTCCTCAGCTTCCTCTCCGGAGTCTTTTCTCCTCGCACGACACTCTTCTTCCCTCCCCTCATCAGCCAAGCATCCTCTTCTCATCCTCCTTCTCTCCTCGCGTCTGCGTCTCTCTCGTTCCGTGTGCATCAGTGGGCAGGATATCAATCTAGCATTAATAAACTAATGTACACACATGTATCATCACGTATATCCCTTGCCCCTCTCCCTGTACAGTAGATCAGTGGATGCCTCTCCTGTCTGAAGCTCCCCCGCTCTGCTCGGGCTGTCGGCATCACCACCCGTAGCAGCTGCAGTGTTTGCTTTGGGCTCTCTGTGAATAATCAAGGTCTCCTCTCGTACGTCTGTCTCCTCGCCGCCCTGCGTGTGGAGTGTCGCCGTCAGGATTACGGCCTCGTAATGAAGAGCGGAGGGAGAGTCGCCGACCCCGACGTGGGGTTAGAACACTACTCCGATGGATTAACGCAGCACATAAGTGTTTGGTTGCACCGCAGTGCGTGATGTGACAAACTCGTTCCAGGAAATGTTCTCTGCAGGTTTCGGCGAAGTGGGGCAATGAACACAGCGGGCCTGAGTCAGATTGGCACATCAGGCAAAACACATGAAAGTCTGAATGATTATGTTGATGTGGGCTCTTGTTTTAATGCAGCGAAAAAAAAGAAGAAGGCTTTACAGCATCAAGAAATCCAGTGTCATCTAATTGTTTATAGGCCATATGCTCACGATACTATTTCATCAGTTAGTGGGAATCCCCACAGAGAAACGGCTGGGAAATAAAATCTGCTAATTCCCCCGAGACGTCCCTCACGCGTACCTACAGAGACAAAGAAGATGGCATGTCGCGTCAGAGAGAGAAAACTCCTGAGCCCCGGAAGTCAGGTGTAACCCTAATAACAAGGAGCCACACGGCGCGGAGTAACCGTCCACTTTAATTGCACATCTCCCCACAGTAATTGACGGAATAATTAAGACTCAGAGGAGTCACCGAACCATCTGTCAGGTTAAGAGAGGAGGTCCAAGAGGGGCGACAGAGGAGAGAGCCAACGAGAAACATGAAGAGAGGGAGTGTGCTCGAGGGATAAGACAGAGGGCAGGACAGGGGAGGGAGGAGGGGGAGAGAGAGAGAGAGAGAGAGAGTGTGTGTGTAAATGTGAACGGTGGAGAAGAGGGGATGAAGGGAAAGAGCAGTGGAAGATGAACTCATTAGTTTCACAGTTATTCGTCATGGAGAAGCTGCCTCTGCCAAATCCAA
>NW_026910061.1:0-56836 GCF_949316205.1 Platichthys flesus
GCTCCACTGACATGTTCCCATGGAAGTATTATGGGCTTCAGGGGCATATATTATGAATAATGTGACCCGCATTTTATTCATTTTCATGCTTTTTCACAGTTTTCATGCATTTTTACCTCTTTTTTCCCCCTTCTTCTTTTGCTCCCCTTGTACTCCATTTCACACTCTGTCATATTTTCGCAAGGACAGCCTCGCACCCCTGGTACTCCATTCGCAAGGACAACACAACACAACACAGTTTGACCCACTCAGGTGACCCATGACATCATATTATACACAGTGGCACAGGCATTTTATCAATTTTCATGATTTTTAGTCGTTTTCATGCATTTTTACTCTTTTTATCAAATGAGTGTATTTGAATGAAATTCAAGGCGGTTTGACCCGCTCACATGACCCAGGGCACCGTATGAGACCCAGTGGCACAAGCATTTCTTTTTCATTTTCATGCTTTTTCACCGTTTTCATGCATTTTCAACCTCTTTTTTCATCAAAGGCGTGTCTTTGGATGGAATTAGAGGCACGCACGCACACACATGTTCACCTCTTTTTTCATCAAAGGAGTGTCTCTGGATGGAATTAGAGGCACGCACGCACACACATGTTCACCTCTTTTTCATCAAAGGAGTGTATTTGGATGGCATTTTACTCCTTTTCATGCTTTTTCATCTTTTTGATTCAGGCACTCTGCCTGACTACTTTTACCCGAAAATAAGGCTTCGTCCTCGGGTAGAATCAGCCAGTGTCTGGTTTGAGGCTGAGGTGGCATTTTTTCATCCAGAGTCTTACAACTTTCAGGGGAATATAGACCCCAATGTGTTGTGCATGTGTTTGTTTTTCTCGGCCATGATCCAGGCACTCTGCCTGACTACTTTTACCCGAAAGTAAGGCTTCATCCTCGGGTAGAATCAGTCTCAGCCTGGAGGCTCCACTGACATGTTCCCATGGAAGTATTATGGGCTTCAGGGGCATATATTATGAATAATGTGACCCGCATTTTATTCATTTTCATGCTTTTTCACAGTTTTCATGCATTTTTACCTCTTTTTTCCCCCTTCTTCTTTTTGCTCCCCTTGTACTCCATTTCACACTCTGTCATATTTTCGCAAGGACAGCCTCGCACCCCTGGTACTCCATTCGCAAGGACAACACAACACAACACAGTTTGACCCACTCAGGTGACCCATGACATCATATTATACACAGTGGCACAGGCATTTTATCAATTTTCATGATTTTTAGTCGTTTTCATGCATTTTTACTCTTTTTATCAAATGAGTGTATTTGAATGAAATTCAAGGCGGTTTGACCCGCTCACATGACCCAGGGCACCGTATGAGACCCAGTGGCACAAGCATTTCTTTTTCATTTTCATGCTTTTTCACCGTTTTCATGCATTTTCAACCTCTTTTTTCATCAAAGGCGTGTCTTTGGATGGAATTAGAGGCACGCACGCACACACATGTTCACCTCTTTTTTCATCAAAGGAGTGTCTCTGGATGGAATTAGAGGCACGCACGCACACACATGTTCACCTCTTTTTTCATCAAAGGAGTGTATTTGGATGGCATTTTACTCCTTTTCATGCTTTTTCATCTTTTTGATTCAGGCACTCTGCCTGACTACTTTTACCCGAAAATAAGGCTTCGTCCTCGGTAGAATCAGCCAGTGTCTGGTTTGAGGCTGAGGTGGCATTTTTTCATCCAGAGTCTTACAACTTTCAGGGGAATATAGACCCCAATGTGTGTGGTGCATGTGTTTGTTTTTCTCGGCCATGATCCAGGCACTCTGCCTGACTACTTTTACATGAAAGTAAGGCTTCATCCTCGGGTAGAATCAGTCTCAGCCTGGAGGCTCCACTGACATGTTCCCATGGAAGTATTATGGGCTTCAGGGGCATATATTATGAATAATGTGACCCGCATTTTATTCATTTTCATGCTTTTTCACAGTTTTCATGCATTTTACCTCTTTTTTCCCCCTTCTTCTTTTTGCTCCCCTGGTACTCCATTTCACACTCTGTCATATTTTCGCAAGGACAGCCTCGCACCCCTGGTACTCCATTCGCAAGGACAACACAACACAACACAGTTTGACCCACTCAGGTGACCCATGACATCATATTATACACAGTGGCACAGGCATTTTATCCATTTTCATGATTTTTAGTCGTTTTCATGCATTTTAACTCTTTTTATCAAATGAGTGTATTTGAATGAAATTCAAGGCGGTTTGACCCGCTCACATGACCCAGGGCACCGTATGAGACCCAGTGGCACAAGCATTTTTTTTTCATTTTCATGCTTTTTCACCGTTTTCATGCATTTTCACCTCTTTTTTCATCAAAGGCGTGTCTTTGGATGGAATTAGAGGCACGCACGCACACACATGTTCACCTCTTTTTTCATCAAAGGAGTGTCTCTGGATGGAATTAGAGGCACGCACGCACACACATGTTCACCTCTTTTTTCATCAAAGGAGTGTATTTGGATGGCATTTTACTCCTTTTCATGCTTTTTCATCTTTTTGATTCAGGCACTCTGCCTGACTACTTTTACCCGAAAATAAGGCTTCGTCCTCGGGTAGAATAAGCCAGTGTCTGGTTTGAGGCTGAGGTGGCATTTTTTCATCCAGAGTCTTACAACTTTCAGGGGAATATAGACCCCAATGTGTGTGGTGCATGTGTTTGTTTTTCTCGGCCATGATCCAGGCACTCTGCCTGACTACTTTTACCCGAAAGTAAGGCTTCATCCTCGGGTAGAATCAGTCTCAGCCTGGAGGCTCCACTGACATGTTCCCATGGAAGTATTATGGGCTTCAGGGGCATATATTATGAATAATGTGACCCGCATTTTATTCATTTTCATGCTTTTTCACAGTTTTCATGCATTTTACCTCTTTTTTCACCCTTCTTCTTTTTGCTCCCCTGGTACTTCATTTCAAACTCTGTCATATTTTCGCAAGGACCCCTGGTACTCCATTCGCAAGGACAACACAACACAACACAGTTTGACCCCTCAGGTGACCCATGACATCATATTATACACAGTGGCACAGGCATTTTATCAATTTTCATGATTTTTAGTCGTTTTCATGCATTTTTACTCTTTTTATCAAATGAGTGTATTTGAATGAAATTCAAGGCGGTTTGACCCGCTCACATGACCCAGGGCACCGTATGAGACCCAGTGGCACAAGCATTTCTTTTTCATTTTCATGCTTTTTCACCGTTTTCATGCATTTTCAACCTCTTTTTTCATCAAAGGCGTGTCTTTGGATGGAATTAGAGGCACGCACGCACACACATGTTCACCTCTTTTTTCATCAAAGGAGTGTCTCTGGATGGAATTAGAGGCACGCACGCACACACATGTTCACTTCTTTTTTCATCAAAGGAGTGTATTTGGATGGCATTTTACTCCTTTTCATGCTTTTTCATCTTTTTGATTCAGGCACTCTGCTTACTACTTTTACCCGAAAATAAGGCTTCGTCCTCGTGTAGAATCAGCCAGTGTCTGGTTTGAGGCTGAGGTGGCATTTTTTCATCCAGAGTCTTACAACTTTCAGGGGAATATAGACCCCAATGTGTGTGGTGCATGTGTTTGTTTTTCTCGGCCATGATCCAGGCACTCTGCCTGACTACTTTTACCCGAAAGTAAGGCTTCATCCTCGGGTAGAATCAGTCTCAGCCTGGAGGCTCCACTGACATGTTCCCATGGAAGTATTATGGGCTTCAGGGGCATATATTATGAATAATGTGACCCGCATTTTATTCATTTTCATGCTTTTTCACAGTTTTCATGCATTTTACCTCTTTTTTCACCCTTCTTCTTTTTGCTCCCCTGGTACTCCATTTCACACTCTGTCATATTTTCGCAAGGACCCCTGGTACTCCATTCGCAAGGACAACACAACACAACACAGTTTGACCAACTCAGGTGACCCATGACATCATATTATACACAGTGGCACAGGCATTTTATCAATTTTCATGATTTTTAGTCGTTTTCATGCATTTTTACTCTTTTTATCAAATGAGTGTATTTGAATGAAATTCAAGGCGGTTTGACCCGCTCACATGACCCAGGGCACCGTATGAGACCCAGTGGCACAAGCATTTCTTTTTCATTTTCATGCTTTTTCACCGTTTTCATGCATTTTCAACCTCTTTTTTCTTCAAAGGCGTGTCTTTCGATGGAATTAGAGGCACGCACGCACACACATGTTCACCTCTTTTTTTCATCAAAGGAGTGTCTCTGGATGGAATTAGAGGCACGCACGCACACACATGTTCACCTCTTTTTTCATCAAAGGAGTGTATTTGGATGGCATTTTACTCCTTTTCATGCTTTTTCATCTTTTTGATTCAGGCACTCTGCTGACTACTTTTACCCGAAAATAAGGCTTCGTCCTCGGGTAGAATCAGCCAGTGTCTGGTTTGAGGCTGAGGTGGCATTTTTTCATCCAGAGTCTTACAACTTTCAGGGGAATATAGACCCCAATGTGTGTGGTGCATGTGTTTGTTTTTCTCGGCCATGATCCAGGCACTCTGCCTGACTACTTTTACACGAAAGTAAGGCTTCATCCTCGGGTAGAATCAGTCTCAGCCTGGAGGCTCCACTGACATGTTCCCATGGAAGTATTATGGGCTTCAGGGGCATATATTATGAATAATGTGACCCGCATTTTATTCATTTTCATGCTTTTTCACAGTTTTCATGCATTTTACCTCTTTTTCCCCCTTCTTCTTTTTGCTCCCCTGGTACTCCATTTCACACTCTGTCATATTTTCGCAAGGACAGCCTCGCACCCCTGGTACTCCATTCGCAAGGACAACACAACACAACACAGTTTGACCCACTCAGGTGACCCATGATATCATCATATACACAGTGGCACAGGCATTTTATCCATTTTCATGATTTTTAGTCGTTTTCATGCATTTTTACTCTTTTTATCAAATGAGTGTATTTGAATGAAATTCAAGGCGGTTTGACCCGCTCACATGACCCAGGGCACCGTATGAGACCCAGTGGCACAAGCAGTTTTTTTCATTTTCATGCTTTTTCACCGTTTTCATGCATTTTCACCTCTTTTTTCATCAAAGGCGTGTCTTTGGATGGAATTAGAGGCACGCACGCACACACATGTTCACCTCTTTTTTCATCAAAGGAGTGTCTCTGGATGGAATTAGAGGCACGCACGCACACACATGTTCACCTCTTTTTTCATCAAAGGAGTGTATTTGGATGGCATTTTACTCCTTTTCATGCTTTTTCATCTTTTTGATTCAGGCACTCTGCCTTACTACTTTTACCCGAAAATAAGGCTTCGTCCTCGTGTAGAATCAGCCAGTGTCTGGTTTGAGGCTGAGGTGGCATTTTTTCATCCAGAGTCTTACAACTTTCAGGGGAATATAGACCCCAATGTGTGTGGTGCATGTGTTTGTTTTTCTCGGCCATGATCCAGGCACTCTGCCTGACTACTTTTACCGAAAGTAAGGCTTCATCCTCGGGTAGAATCAGTCTCAGCCTGGAGGCTCCACTGACATGTTCCCATGGAAGTATTATGGGCTTCAGGGGCATATATTATGAATAATGTGACCCGCATTTTATTCATTTTCATGCTTTTTCACAGTTTTCATGCATTTTACCTCTTTTTTCACCCTTCTTCTTTTTGCTCCCCTGGTACTCCATTTCACACTCTGTCATATTTTCGCAAGGACCCCTGGTACTCCATTCGCAAGGACAACACAACACAACACAGTTTGACCAACTCAGGTGACCCATGACATCATATTATACACAGTGGCACAGGCATTTATCAATTTCATGATTTTTAGTCGTTTTCATGCATTTTTACTCTTTTTATCAAATGAGTGTATTTGAATGAAATTCAAGGCGGTTTGACCCGCTCACATGACCCAGGGCACCGTATGAGACCCAGTGGCACAAGCATTTCTTTTTCATTTTCATGCTTTTTCACCGTTTTCATGCATTTTCAACCTCTTTTTTCTTCAAAGGCGTGTCTTTCGATGGAATTAGAGGCACGCACGCACACACATGTTCACCTCTTTTTTCATCAAAGGAGTGTCTCTGGATGGAATTAGAGGCACGCACGCACACACATGTTCACCTCTTTTTTCATCAAAGGAGTGTATTTGGATGGCATTTTACTCCTTTTCATGCTTTTTCATCTTTTTGATTCAGGCACTCTGCCTGACTACTTTTACCCGAAAATAAGGCTTCGTCCTCGGGTAGAATCAGCCAGTGTCTGGTTTGAGGCTGAGGTGGCATTTTTTCATCCAGAGTCTTACAACTTTCAGGGGAATATAGACCCCAATGTGTGTGGTGCATGTGTTTGTTTTTCTCGGCCATGATCCAGGCACTCTGCCTGACTACTTTTACACGAAAGTAAGGCTTCATCCTCGGGTAGAATCAGTCTCAGCCTGGAGGCTCCACTGACATGTTCCCATGGAAGTATTATGGGCTTCAGGGGCATATATTATGAATAATGTGACCCGCATTTTATTCATTTTCATGCTTTTTCACAGTTTTCATGCATTTTACCTCTTTTTTCCCCCTTCTTCTTTTTGCTCCCCTGGTACTCCATTTCACACTCTGTCATATTTTCGCAAGGACAGCCTCGCACCCCTGGTACTCCATTCGCAAGGACAACACAACACAACACAGTTTGACCCACTCAGGTGACCCATGACATCATATTATACACAGTGGCACAGGCATTTTATCCATTTTCATGATTTTTAGTCGTTTTCATGCATTTTTACTCTTTTTATCAAATGAGTGTATTTGAATGAAATTCAAGGCGGTTTGACCCGCTCACATGACCCAGGCACCGTATGAGACCCAGTGGCACAAGCAGTTTTTTTTCATTTTCATGCTTTTTCACCGTTTTCATGCATTTTCACCTCTTTTTTCATCAAAGGCGTGTCTTTGGATGGAATTAGAGGCACGCACGCACACACATGTTCACCTCTTTTTTCATCAAAGGAGTGTCTCTGGATGGAATTAGAGGCACGCACGCACACACATGTTCACCTCTTTTTTCATCAAAGGAGTGTATTTGGATGGCATTTTACTCCTTTTCATGCTTTTTCATCTTTTTGATTCAGGCACTCTGCCTGACTACTTTTACACGAAAATAAGGCTTCGTCCTCGGGTAGAATAAGCCAGTGTCTGGTTTGAGGCTGAGGTGGCATTTTTTCATCCAGAGTCTTACAACTTTCAGGGGAATATAGACCCCAATGTGTGTGGTGCATGTGTTTGTTTTTCTCGGCCATGATCCAGGCACTCTGCCTGACTACTTTTACCCGAAAGTAAGGCTTCATCCTCGGGTAGAATCAGTCTCAGCCTGGAGGCTCCACTGACATGTTCCCATGGAAGTATTATGGGCTTCAGGGGCATATATTATGAATAATGTGACCCGCATTTTATTCATTTTCATGCTTTTTCACAGTTTTCATGCATTTTACCTCTTTTTTCACCCTTCTTCTTTTTGCTCCCCTGGTACTTCATTTCACACTCTGTCATATTTTCGCAAGGACCCCTGGTACTCCATTCGCAAGGACAACACAACACAACACAGTTTGACCCCCTCAGGTGACCCATGACATCATATTATACACAGTGGCACAGGAATTTTATCAATTTTCATGATTTTTAGTCGTTTTCATGCATTTTTACTCTTTTTATCAAATGAGTGTATTTGAATGAAATTCAAGGCGGTTTGACCCGCTCACATGACCCAGGGCACCGTATGAGACCCAGTGGCACAAGCATTTCTTTTTCATTTTCATGCTTTTTCACCGTTTTCATGCATTTTCAACCTCTTTTTTCATCAAAGGCGTGTCTTTGGATGGAATTAGAGGCACGCACGCACACACATGTTCACCTCTTTTTTCATCAAAGGAGTGTCTCTGGATGGAATTAGAGGCACGCACGCACACACATGTTCACCTCTTTTTTCATCAAAGGAGTGTATTTGGATGGCATTTTACTCCTTTTCATGCTTTTTCATCTTTTTGATTCAGGCACTCTGCCTTACTACTTTTACCCGAAAATAAGGCTTCGTCCTCGTGTAGAATCAGCCAGTGTCTGGTTTGAGGCTGAGGTGGCATTTTTTCATCCAGAGTCTTACAACTTTCAGGGGAATATAGACCCCAATGTGTGTGGTGCATGTGTTTGTTTTTCTCGGCCATGATCCAGGCACTCTGCCTGACTACTTTTACCCGAAAGTAAGGCTTCATCCTCGGGTAGAATCAGTCTCAGCCTGGAGGCTCCACTGACATGTTCCCATGGAAGTATTATGGGCTTCAGGGGCATATATTATGAATAATGTGACCCGCATTTTATTCATTTTCATGCTTTTTCACAGTTTTCATGCATTTTACCTCTTTTTTCACCCTTCTTCTTTTTGCTCCCCTGGTACTCCATTTCACACTCTGTCATATTTTCGCAAGGACCCCTGGTACTCCATTCGCAAGGACAACACAACACAACACAGTTTGACCCACTCAGGTGACCCATGACATCATATTATACACAGTGGCACAGGCATTTTATCAATTTTCATGATTTTTAGTCGTTTTCATGCATTTTTACTCTTTTTATCAAATGAGTGTATTTGAATGAAATTCAAGGCGGTTTGACCCGCTCACATGACCCAGGGCACCGTATGAGACCCAGTGGCACAAGCATTTTTTTTTCATTTTCATGCTTTTTCACCGTTTTCATGCATTTTCAACCTCTTTTTTCATCAAAGGCGTGTCTTTGGATGGAATTAGAGGCACGCACGCACACACATGTTCACCTCTTTTTTCATCAAAGGAGTGTCTCTGGATGGAATTAGAGGCACGCACGCACACACATGTTCACCTCTTTTTTCATCAAAGGACTGTATTTGGATGGCATTTTACTCCTTTTCATGCTTTTTCATCTTTTTGATTCAGGCACTCTGCCTGACTACTTTTACCCGAAAATAAGGCTTCGTCCTCGGGTAGAATCAGCCAGTGTCTGGTTTGAGGCTGAGGTGGCATTTTTTCGTCCAGAGTCTTACAACTTTCAGGGGAATATAGACCCCAATGTGTGTGGTGCATGTGTTTGTTTTTCTCGGCCATGATCCAGGCACTCTGCCTGACTACTTTTACCCGAAAGTAAGGCTTCATCCTCGGGTAGAATCAGTCTCAGCCTGGAGGCTCCACTGACATGTTCCCATGGAAGTATTATGGGCTTCAGGGGCATATATTATGAATAATGTGACCCGCATTTTATTCATTTTCATGCTTTTTCACAGTTTTCATGCATTTTTACCTCTTTTTTCCCCCTTCTTCTTTTTGCTCCCCTTGTACTCCATTTCACACTCTGTCATATTTTCGCAAGGACAGCCTCGCACCCCTGGTACTCCATTCGCAAGGACAACACAACACAACACAGTTTGACCCACTCAGGTGACCCATGACATCATATTATACACAGTGGCACAGGCATTTTATCAATTTTCATGATTTTTAGTCGTTTTCATGCATTTTTACTCTTTTTATCAAATGAGTGTATTTGAATGAAATTCAAGGCGGTTTGACCCGCTCACATGACCCAGGGCACCGTATGAGACCCAGTGGCACAAGCATTTCTTTTTCATTTTCATGCTTTTTCACCGTTTTCATGCATTTTCAACCTCTTTTTTCATCAAAGGCGTGTCTTTGGATGGAATTAGAGGCACGCACGCACACACATGTTCACCTCTTTTTTCATCAAAGGAGTGTCTCTGGATGGAATTAGAGGCACGCACGCACACACATGTTCACCTCTTTTTTCATCAAAGGAGTGTATTTGGATGGCATTTTACTCCTTTTCATGCTTTTTCATCTTTTTGATTCAGGCACTCTGCCTGACTACTTTTACCCGAAAATAAGGCTTCGTCCTCGGGTAGAATCAGCCAGTGTCTGGTTTGAGGCTGAGGTGGCATTTTTTCATCCAGAGTCTTACAACTTTCAGGGGAATATAGACCCCAATGTGTGTGGTGCATGTGTTTGTTTTTCTCGGCCATGATCCAGGCACTCTGCCTGACTACTTTTACATGAAAGTAAGGCTTCATCCTCGGGTAGAATAAGTCTCAGCCTGGAGGCTCCACTGACATGTTCCCATGGAAGTATTATGGGCTTCAGGGGCATATATTATGAATAATGTGACCCGCATTTTATTCATTTTCATGCTTTTTCACAGTTTTCATGCATTTTACCTCTTTTTTCCCCCTTCTTCTTTTTGCTCCCCTGGTACTCCATTTCACACTCTGTCATATTTTCGCAAGGACAGCCTCGCACCCCTGGTACACCATTCGCAAGGACAACACAACACAACACAGTTTGACCCACTCAGGTGACCCATGACATCATATTATACACAGTGGCACAGGCATTTTATCCATTTTCATGATTTTTAGTCGTTTTCATGCATTTTTACTCTTTTTATCAAATGAGTGTATTTGAATGAAATTCAAGGCGGTTTGACCCGCTCACATGACCCAGGGCACCGTATGAGACCCAGTGGCACAAGCATTTTTTTTTCATTTTCATGCTTTTTCACCGTTTTCATGCATTTTCACCTCTTTTTTCATCAAAGGCGTGTCTTTGGATGGAATTAGAGGCACGCACGCACACACATGTTCACCTCTTTTTTCATCAAAGGAGTGTCTCTGGATGGAATTAGAGGCACGCACGCACACACATGTTCACCTCTTTTTTCATCAAAGGAGTGTATTTGGATGGCATTTTACTCCTTTTCATGCTTTTTCATCTTTTTGATTCAGGCACTCTGCCTGACTACTTTTACCCGAAAATAAGGCTTCGTCCTCGGGTAGAATAAGCCAGTGTCTGGTTTGAGGCTGAGGTGGCATTTTTTCATCCAGAGTCTTACAACTTTCAGGGGAATATAGACCCCAATGTGTGTGGTGCATGTGTTTGTTTTTCTCGGCCATGATCCAGGCACTCTGCCTGACTACTTTTACCCGAAAGTAAGGCTTCATCCTCGGGTAGAATCAGTCTCAGCCTGGAGGCTCCACTGACATGTTCCCATGGAAGTATTATGGGCTTCAGGGGCATATATTATGAATAATGTGACCCGCATTTTATTCATTTTCATGCTTTTTCACAGTTTTCATGCATTTTACCTCTTTTTTCACCCTTCTTCTTTTTGCTCCCCTGGTACTTCATTTCACACTCTGTCATATTTTCGCAAGGACCCCTGGTACTCCATTCGCAAGGACAACACAACACAACACAGTTTGACCCCCTCAGGTGACCCATGACATCATATTATACACAGTGGCACAGGCATTTTATCAATTTTCATGATTTTTAGTCGTTTTCATGCATTTTTACTCTTTTTATCAAATGAGTGTATTTGAATGAAATTCAAGGCGGTTTGACCCGCTCACATGACCCAGGGCACCGTATGAGACCCAGTGGCACAAGCATTTCTTTTTCATTTTCATGCTTTTTCACCGTTTTCATGCATTTTCAACCTCTTTTTTCATCAAAGGCGTGTCTTTGGATGGAATTAGAGGCACGCACGCACACACATGTTCACCTCTTTTTTCATCAAAGGAGTGTCTCTGGATGGAATTAGAGGCACGCACGCACACACATGTTCACCTCTTTTTTCATCAAAGGAGTGTATTTGGATGGCATTTTACTCCTTTTCATGCTTTTTCATCTTTTTGATTCAGGCACTCTGCCTTACTACTTTTACCCGAAAATAAGGCTTCGTCCTCGTGTAGAATCAGCCAGTGTCTGGTTTGAGGCTGAGGTGGCATTTTTTCATCCAGAGTCTTACAACTTTCAGGGGAATATAGACCCCAATGTGTGTGGTGCATGTGTTTGTTTTTCTCGGCCATGATCCAGGCACTCTGCCTGACTACTTTTACCCGAAAGTAAGGCTTCATCCTCGGGTAGAATCAGTCTCAGCCTGGAGGCTCCACTGACATGTTCCCATGGAAGTATTATGGGCTTCAGGGGCATATATTATGAATAATGTGACCCGCATTTTATTCATTTTCATGCTTTTTCACAGTTTTCATGCATTTTACCTCTTTTTTCACCCTTCTTCTTTTTGCTCCCCTGGTACTCCATTTCACACTCTGTCATATTTTCGCAAGGACCCCTGGTACTCCATTCGCAAGGACAACACAACACAACACAGTTTGACCAACTCAGGTGACCCATGACATCATATTATACACAGTGGCACAGGCATTTTATCAATTTTCATGATTTTTAGTCGTTTTCATGCATTTTTACTCTTTTTATCAAATGAGTGTATTTGAATGAAATTCAAGGCGGTTTGACCCGCTCACATGACCCAGGGCACCGTATGAGACCCAGTGGCACAAGCATTTCTTTTTCATTTTCATGCTTTTTCACCGTTTTCATGCATTTTCAACCTCTTTTTTCTTCAAAGGCGTGTCTTTCGATGGAATTAGAGGCACGCACGCACACACATGTTCACCTCTTTTTTCATCAAAGGAGTGTCTCTGGATGGAATTAGAGGCACGCACGCACACACATGTTCACCTCTTTTTTCATCAAAGGAGTGTATTTGGATGGCATTTTACTCCTTTTCATGCTTTTTCATCTTTTTGATTCAGGCACTCTGCCTGACTACTTTTACCCGAAAATAAGGCTTCGTCCTCGGGTAGAATCAGCCAGTGTCTGGTTTGAGGCTGAGCTGGCATTTTTTCATCCAGAGTCTTACAACTTTCAGGGGAATATAGACCCCAATGTGTGTGGTGCATGTGTTTGTTTTTCTCGGCCATGATCCAGGCACTCTGCCTGACTACTTTTACCCGAAAGTAAGGCTTCATCCTCGGGTAGAATCAGTCTCAGCCTGGAGGCTCCACTGACATGTTCCCATGGAAGTATTATGGGCTTCAGGGGCATATATTATGAATAATGTGACCCGCATTTTATTCATTTTCATGCTTTTTCACAGTTTTCATGCATTTTACCTCTTTTTTCACCCTTCTTCTTTTTGCTCCCCTGGTACTCCATTTCACACTCTGTCATATTTTCGCAAGGACCCCTGGTACTCCATTCGCAAGGACAACACAACACAACACAGTTTGACCCACTCAGGTGACCCATGACATCATATTATACACAGTGGCACAGGCATTTTATCAATTTTCATGATTTTTAGTCGTTTTCATGCATTTTTACTCTTTTTATCAAATGAGTGTATTTGAATGAAATTCAAGGCGGTTTGACCCGCTCACATGACCCAGGGCACCGTATGAGACCCAGTGGCACAAGCATTTTTTTTTCATTTTCATGCTTTTTCACCGTTTTCATGCATTTTCAACCTCTTTTTTCATCAAAGGCGTGTCTTTGGATGGAATTAGAGGCACGCACGCACACACATGTTCACCTCTTTTTTCATCAAAGGAGTGTCTCTGGATGGAATTAGAGGCACGCACGCACACACATGTTCACCTCTTTTTTCATCAAAGGACTGTATTTGGATGGCATTTTACTCCTTTTCATGCTTTTTCATCTTTTTGATTCAGGCACTCTGCCTGACTACTTTTACCCGAAAATAAGGCTTCGTCCTCGGGTAGAATCAGCCAGTGTCTGGTTTGAGGCTGAGGTGGCATTTTTTCATCCAGAGTCTTACAACTTTCAGGGGAATATAGACCCCAATGTGTGTGGTGCATGTGTTTGTTTTTCTCGGCCATGATCCAGGCACTCTGCCTGACTACTTTTACCCGAAAGTAAGGCTTCATCCTCGGGTAGAATCAGTCTCAGCCTGGAGGCTCCACTGACATGTTCCCATGGAAGTATTATGGGCTTCAGGGGCATATATTATGAATAATGTGACCCGCATTTTATTCATTTTCATGCTTTTTCACAGTTTTCATGCATTTTTACCTCTTTTTTCCCCCTTCTTCTTTTTGCTCCCCTTGTACTCCATTTCACACTCTGTCATATTTTCGCAAGGACAGCCTCGCACCCCTGGTACTCCATTCGCAAGGACAACACAACACAACACAGTTTGACCCACTCAGGTGACCCATGACATCATATTATACACAGTGGCACAGGCATTTTATCAATTTTCATGATTTTTAGTCGTTTTCATGCATTTTTACTCTTTTTATCAAATGAGTGTATTTGAATGAAATTCAAGGCGGTTTGACCCGCTCACATGACCCAGGGCACCGTATGAGACCCAGTGGCACAAGCATTTCTTTTCATTTTCATGCTTTTTCACCGTTTTCATGCATTTTCAACCTCTTTTTTCATCAAAGGCGTGTCTTTGGATGGAATTAGAGGCACGCACGCACACACATGTTCACCTCTTTTTTCATCAAAGGAGTGTCTCTGGATGGAATTAGAGGCACGCACGCACACACATGTTCACCTCTTTTTTCATCAAAGGAGTGTATTTGGATGGCATTTTACTCCTTTTCATGCTTTTTCATCTTTTTGATTCAGGCACTCTGCCTGACTACTTTTACCCGAAAATAAGGCTTCGTCCTCGGGTAGAATCAGCCAGTGTCTGGTTTGAGGCTGAGGTGGCATTTTTTCATCCAGAGTCTTACAACTTTCAGGGGAATATAGACCCCAATGTGTGTGGTGCATGTGTTTGTTTTTCTCGGCCATGATCCAGGCACTCTGCCTGACTACTTTTACATGAAAGTAAGGCTTCATCCTCGGGTAGAATAAGTCTCAGCCTGGAGGCTCCACTGACATGTTCCCATGGAAGTATTATGGGCTTCAGGGGCATATATTATGAATAATGTGACCCGCATTTTATTCATTTTCATGCTTTTTCACAGTTTTCATGCATTTTACCTCTTTTTTCCCCCTTCTTCTTTTTGCTCCCCTGGTACTCCATTTCACACTCTGTCATATTTTCGCAAGGACAGCCTCGCACCCCTGGTACTCCATTCGCAAGGACAACACAACACAACACAGTTTGACCCACTCAGGTGACCCATGACATCATATTATACACAGTGGCACAGGCATTTTATCAATTTTCATAATTTTTAGTCGTTTTCATGCATTTTTACTCTTTTTATCAAATGAGTGTATTTGAATGAAATTCAAGGCGGTTTGACCCGCTCACATGACCCAGGGCACCGTATGAGACCCAGTGGCACAAGCATTTCTTTTTCATTTTCATGCTTTTTCACCGTTTTCATGCATTTTCAACCTCTTTTTTCATCAAAGGCGTGTCTTTGGATGGAATTAGAGGCACGCACGCACACACATGTTCACCTCTTTTTTCATCAAAGGAGTGTCTCTGGATGGAATTAGAGGCACGCACGCACACACATGTTCACCTCTTTTTTCATCAAAGGAGTGTATTTGGATGGCATTTTACTCCTTTTCATGCTTTTTCATCTTTTTGATTCAGGCACTCTGCCTGACTACTTTTACCCGAAAATAAGGCTTCGTCCTCGGGTAGAATCAGCCAGTGTCTGGTTTGAGGCTGAGGTGGCATTTTTTCATCCAGAGTCTTACAACTTTCAGGGGAATATAGACCCCAATGTGTGTGGTGCATGTGTTTGTTTTTCTCGGCCATGATCCAGGCACTCTGCCTGACTACTTTTACATGAAAGTAACTTCATCCTCGGGTAGAATAAGTCTCAGCCTGGAGGCTCCACTGACATGTTCCCATGGAAGTATTATGGGCTTCAGGGGCATATATTATGAATAATGTGACCCGCATTTTATTCATTTTCATGCTTTTTCACAGTTTTCATGCATTTTACCTCTTTTTTCCCCCTTCTTCTTTTTGCTCCCCTGGTACTCCATTTCACACTCTGTCATATTTTCGCAAGGACAGCCTCGCACCCCTGGTACTCCATTCGCAAGGACAACACAACACAACACAGTTTGACCCACTCAGGTGACCCATGACATCATATTATACACAGTGGCACAGGCATTTTATCCATTTTCATGATTTTTAGTCGTTTTCATGCATTTTTACTCTTTTATCAAATGAGTGTATTTGAATGAAATTCAAGGCGGTTTGACCCGCTCACATGACCCAGGGCACCGTATGAGACCCAGTGGCACAAGCATTTTTTTTTCATTTTCATGCTTTTTCACCGTTTTCATGCATTTTCACCTCTTTTTTCATCAAAGGCGTGTCTTTGGATGGAATTAGAGGCACGCACGCACACACATGTTCACCTCTTTTTTCATCAAAGGAGTGTCTCTGGATGGAATTAGAGGCACGCACGCACACACATGTTCACCTCTTTTCTCATCAAAGGAGTGTATTTGGATGGCATTTTACTCCTTTTCATGCTTTTTCATCTTTTTGATTCAGGCACTCTGCCTGACTACTTTTACCCGAAAATAAGGCTTCGTCCTCGGGTAGAATAAGCCAGTGTCTGGTTTGAGGCTGAGGTGGCATTTTTTCATCCAGAGTCTTACAACTTTCAGGGGAATATAGACCCCAATGTGTGTGGTGCATGTGTTTGTTTTTCTCGGCCATGATCCAGGCACTCTGCCTGACTACTTTTACCCGAAAGTAAGGCTTCATCCTCGGGTAGAATCAGTCTCAGCCTGGAGGCTCCACTGACATGTTCCCATGGAAGTATTATGGGCTTCAGGGGCATATATTATGAATAATGTGACCCGCATTTTATTCATTTTCATGCTTTTTCACAGTTTTCATGCATTTTACCTCTTTTTTCACCCTTCTTCTTTTTGCTCCCCTGGTACTTCATTTCACACTCTGTCATATTTTCGCAAGGACCCCTGGTACTCCATTCGCAAGGACAACACAACACAACACAGTTTGACCCCCTCAGGTGACCCATGACATCATATTATACACAGTGGCACAGGCATTTTATCAATTTTCATGATTTTTAGTCGTTTTCATGCATTTTTACTCTTTTTATCAAATGAGTGTATTTGAATGAAATTCAAGGCGGTTTGACCCGCTCACATGACCCAGGGCACCGTATGAGACCCAGTGGCACAAGCATTTCTTTTTCATTTTCATGCTTTTTCACCGTTTTCATGCATTTTCAACCTCTTTTTTCATCAAAGGCGTGTCTTTGGATGGAATTAGAGGCACGCACGCACACACATGTTCACCTCTTTTTTCATCAAAGGAGTGTCTCTGGATGGAATTAGAGGCACGCACGCACACACATGTTCACCTCTTTTTTCATCAAAGGAGTGTATTTGGATGGCATTTTACTCCTTTTCATGCTTTTTCATCTTTTTGATTCAGGCACTCTGCCTTACTACTTTTACCCGAAAATAAGGCTTCGTCCTCGTGTAGAATCAGCCAGTGTCTGGTTTGAGGCTGAGGTGGCATTTTTTCATCCAGAGTCTTACAACTTTCAGGGGAATATAGACCCCAATGTGTGTGGTGCATGTGTTTGTTTTTCTCGGCCATGATCCAGGCACTCTGCCTGACTACTTTTACCCGAAAGTAAGGCTTCATCCTCGGGTAGAATCAGTCTCAGCCTGGAGGCTCCACTGACATGTTCCCATGGAAGTATTATGGGCTTCAGGGGCATATATTATGAATAATGTGACCCGCATTTTATTCATTTTCATGCTTTTTCACAGTTTTCATGCATTTTACCTCTTTTTTCACCCTTCTTCTTTTTGCTCCCCTGGTACTCCATTTCACACTCTGTCATATTTTCGCAAGGACCCCTGGTACTCCATTCGCAAGGACAACACAACACAACACAGTTTGACCAACTCAGGTGACCCATGACATCATATTATACACAGTGGCACAGGCATTTTATCAATTTTCATGATTTTTAGTCGTTTTCATGCATTTTTACTCTTTTTATCAAATGAGTGTATTTGAATGAAATTCAAGGCGGTTTGACCCGCTCACATGACCCAGGGCACCGTATGAGACCCAGTGGCACAAGCATTTCTTTTTCATTTTCATGCTTTTTCACCGTTTTCATGCATTTTCAACCTCTTTTTTCTTCAAAGGCGTGTCTTTCGATGGAATTAGAGGCACGCACGCACACACATGTTCACCTCTTTTTTCATCAAAGGAGTGTCTCTGGATGGAATTAGAGGCACGCACGCACACACATGTTCACCTCTTTTTTCATCAAAGGAGTGTATTTGGATGGCATTTTACTCCTTTTCATGCTTTTTCATCTTTTTGATTCAGGCACTCTGCCTGACTACTTTTACCCGAAAATAAGGCTTCGTCCTCGGGTAGAATCAGCCAGTGTCTGGTTTGAGGCTGAGCTGGCATTTTTTCATCCAGAGTCTTACAACTTTCAGGGGAATATAGACCCCAATGTGTGTGGTGCATGTGTTTGTTTTTCTCGGCCATGATCCAGGCACTCTGCCTGACTACTTTTACCCGAAAGTAAGGCTTCATCCTCGGGTAGAATCAGTCTCAGCCTGGAGGCTCCACTGACATGTTCCCATGGAAGTATTATGGGCTTCAGGGGCATATATTATGAATAATGTGACCCGCATTTTATTCATTTTCATGCTTTTTCACAGTTTTCATGCATTTAACCTCTTTTTTCACCCTTCTTCTTTTTGCTCCCCTGGTACTCCATTTCACACTCTGTCATATTTTCGCAAGGACCCCTGGTACTCCATTCGCAAGGACAACACAACACAACACAGTTTGACCCACTCAGGTGACCCATGACATCATATTATACACAGTGGCACAGGCATTTTATCAATTTTCATGATTTTTAGTCGTTTTCATGCATTTTTACTCTTTTTATCAAATGAGTGTATTTGAATGAAATTCAAGGCGGTTTGACCCGCTCACATGACCCAGGGCACCGTATGAGACCCAGTGGCACAAGCATTTTTTTTTCATTTTCATGCTTTTTCACCGTTTTCATGCATTTTCAACCTCTTTTTTCATCAAAGGCGTGTCTTTGGATGGAATTAGAGGCACGCACGCACACACATGTTCACCTCTTTTTTCATCAAAGGAGTGTCTCTGGATGGAATTAGAGGCACGCACGCACACACATGTTCACCTCTTTTTTCATCAAAGGACTGTATTTGGATGGCATTTTACTCCTTTTCATGCTTTTTCATCTTTTTGATTCAGGCACTCTGCCTGACTACTTTTACCCGAAAATAAGGCTTCGTCCTCGGGTAGAATCAGCCAGTGTCTGGTTTGAGGCTGAGGTGGCATTTTTTCATCCAGAGTCTTACAACTTTCAGGGGAATATAGACCCCAATGTGTGTGGTGCATGTGTTTGTTTTTCTCGGCCATGATCCAGGCACTCTGCCTGACTACTTTTACCCGAAAGTAAGGCTTCATCCTCGGGTAGAATCAGTCTCAGCCTGGAGGCTCCACTGACATGTTCCCATGGAAGTATTATGGGCTTCAGGGGCATATATTATGAATAATGTGACCCGCATTTTATTCATTTTCATGCTTTTTCACAGTTTTCATGCATTTTTACCTCTTTTTTCCCCCTTCTTCTTTTTGCTCCCCTTGTACTCCATTTCACACTCTGTCATATTTTCGCAAGGACAGCCTCGCACCCCTGGTACTCCATTCGCAAGGACAACACAACACAACACAGTTTGACCCACTCAGGTGACCCATGACATCATATTATACACAGTGGCACAGGCATTTTATCAATTTTCATGATTTTTAGTCGTTTTCATGCATTTTTACTCTTTTTATCAAATGAGTGTATTTGAATGAAATTCAAGGCGGTTTGACCCGCTCACATGACCCAGGGCACCGTATGAGACCCAGTGGCACAAGCATTTCTTTTTCATTTTCATGCTTTTTCACCGTTTTCATGCATTTTCAACCTCTTTTTTCATCAAAGGCGTGTCTTTGGATGGAATTAGAGGCACGCACGCACACACATGTTCACCTCTTTTTTCATCAAAGGAGTGTCTCTGGATGGAATTAGAGGCACGCACGCACACACATGTTCACCTCTTTTTTCATCAAAGGAGTGTATTTGGATGGCATTTTACTCCTTTTCATGCTTTTTCATCTTTTTGATTCAGGCACTCTGCCTGACTACTTTTACCCGAAAATAAGGCTTCGTCCTCGGGTAGAATCAGCCAGTGTCTGGTTTGAGGCTGAGGTGGCATTTTTTCATCCAGAGTCTTACAACTTTCAGGGGAATATAGACCCCAATGTGTGTGGTGCATGTGTTTGTTTTTCTCGGCCATGATCCAGGCACTCTGCCTGACTACTTTTACATGAAAGTAAGGCTTCATCCTCGGGTAGAATAAGTCTCAGCCTGGAGGCTCCACTGACATGTTCCCATGGAAGTATTATGGGCTTCAGGGGCATATATTATGAATAATGTGACCCGCATTTTATTCATTTTCATGCTTTTTCACAGTTTTCATGCATTTTACCTCTTTTTTCCCCCTTCTTCTTTTTGCTCCCCTGGTACTCCATTTCACACTCTGTCATATTTTCGCAAGGACAGCCTCGCACCCCTGGTACTCCATTCGCAAGGACAACACAACACAACACAGTTTGACCCACTCAGGTGACCCATGACATCATATTATACACAGTGGCACAGGCATTTTATCCATTTTCATGATTTTTAGTCGTTTTCATGCATTTTTACTCTTTTTATCAAATGAGTGTATTTGAATGAAATTCAAGGCGGTTTGACCCGCTCACATGACCCAGGGCACCGTATGAGACCCAGTGGCACAAGCATTTTTTTTCATTTTCATGCTTTTTCACCGTTTTCATGCATTTTCACCTCTTTTTTCATCAAAGGCGTGTCTTTGGATGGAATAGAGGCACGCACGCACACACATGTTCACCTCTTTTTTCATCAAAGGAGTGTCTCTGGATGGAATTAGAGGCACGCACGCACACACATGTTCACCTCTTTTTTCATCAAAGGAGTGTATTTGGATGGCATTTTACTCCTTTTCATGCTTTTTCATCTTTTTGATTCAGGCACTCTGCCTGACTACTTTTACCCGAAAATAAGGCTTCGTCCTCGGGTAGAATAAGCCAGTGTCTGGTTTGAGGCTGAGGTGGCATTTTTCATCCAGAGTCTTACAACTTTCAGGGGAATATAGACCCCAATGTGTGTGGTGCATGTGTTTGTTTTTCTCGGCCATGATCCAGGCACTCTGCCTGACTACTTTTACCCGAAAGTAAGGCTTCATCCTCGGGTAGAATCAGTCTCAGCCTGGAGGCTCCACTGACATGTTCCCATGGAAGTATTATGGGCTTCAGGGGCATATATTATGAATAATGTGACCCGCATTTTATTCATTTTCATGCTTTTTCACAGTTTTCATGCATTTTACCTCTTTTTTCACCCTTCTTCTTTTTGCTCCCCTGGTACTTCATTTCACACTCTGTCATATTTTCGCAAGGACCCCTGGTACTCCATTCGCAAGGACAACACAACACAACACAGTTTGACCCCCTCAGGTGACCCATGACATCATATTATACACAGTGGCACAGGCATTTTATCAATTTTCATGATTTTTAGTCGTTTTCATGCATTTTTACTCTTTTTATCAAATGAGTGTATTTGAATGAAATTCAAGGCGGTTTGACCCGCTCACATGACCCAGGGCACCGTATGAGACCCAGTGGCACAAGCATTTCTTTTTCATTTTCATGCTTTTTCACCGTTTTCATGCATTTTCAACCTCTTTTTTCATCAAAGGCGTGTCTTTGGATGGAATTAGAGGCACGCACGCACACACATGTTCACCTCTTTTTTCATCAAAGGAGTGTCTCTGGATGGAATTAGAGGCACGCACGCACACACATGTTCACCTCTTTTTTCATCAAAGGAGTGTATTTGGATGGCATTTTACTCCTTTTCATGCTTTTTCATCTTTTTGATTCAGGCACTCTGCCTTACTACTTTTACCCGAAAATAAGGCTTCGTCCTCGTGTAGAATCAGCCAGTGTCTGGTTTGAGGCTGAGGTGGCATTTTTTCATCCAGAGTCTTACAACTTTCAGGGGAATATAGACCCCAATGTGTGTGGTGCATGTGTTTGTTTTTCTCGGCCATGATCCAGGCACTCTGCCTGACTACTTTTACCCGAAAGTAAGGCTTCATCCTCGGGTAGAATCAGTCTCAGCCTGGAGGCTCCACTGACATGTTCCCATGGAAGTATTATGGGCTTCAGGGGCATATATTATGAATAATGTGACCCGCATTTTATTCATTTTCATGCTTTTTCACAGTTTTCATGCATTTTACCTCTTTTTTCACCCTTCTTCTTTTTGCTCCCCTGGTACTCCATTTCACACTCTGTCATATTTTCGCAAGGACCCCTGGTACTCCATTCGCAAGGACAACACAACACAACACAGTTTGACCAACTCAGGTGACCCATGACATCATATTATACACAGTGGCACAGGCATTTTATCAATTTTCATGATTTTTAGTCGTTTTCATGCATTTTTACTCTTTTTATCAAATGAGTGTATTTGAATGAAATTCAAGGCGGTTTGACCCGCTCACATGACCCAGGGCACCGTATGAGACCCAGTGGCACAAGCATTTCTTTTTCATTTTCATGCTTTTTCACCGTTTTCATGCATTTTCAACCTCTTTTTTCTTCAAAGGCGTGTCTTTCGATGGAATTAGAGGCACGCACGCACACACATGTTCACCTCTTTTTTCATCAAAGGAGTGTCTCTGGATGGAATTAGAGGCACGCACGCACACACATGTTCACCTCTTTTTTCATCAAAGGAGTGTATTTGGATGGCATTTTACTCCTTTTCATGCTTTTTCATCTTTTGATTCAGGCACTCTGCCTGACTACTTTTACCCGAAAATAAGGCTTCGTCCTCGGGTAGAATCAGCCAGTGTCTGGTTTGAGGCTGAGCTGGCATTTTTTCATCCAGAGTCTTACAACTTTCAGGGGAATATAGACCCCAATGTGTGTGGTGCATGTGTTTGTTTTTCTCGGCCATGATCCAGGCACTCTGCCTGACTACTTTTACCCGAAAGTAAGGCTTCATCCTCGGGTAGAATCAGTCTCAGCCTGGAGGCTCCACTGACATGTTCCCATGGAAGTATTATGGGCTTCAGGGGCATATATTATGAATAATGTGACCCGCATTTTATTCATTTTCATGCTTTTTCACAGTTTTCATGCATTTTACCTCTTTTTTCACCCTTCTTCTTTTTGCTCCCCTGGTACTCCATTTCACACTCTGTCATATTTTCGCAAGGACCCCTGGTACTCCATTCGCAAGGACAACACAACACAACACAGTTTGACCCACTCAGGTGACCCTTGACATCATATTATACACAGTGGCACAGGCATTTTATCAATTTTCATGATTTTTAGTCGTTTTCATGCATTTTTACTCTTTTTATCAAATGAGTGTATTTGAATGAAATTCAAGGCGGTTTGACCCGCTCACATGACCCAGGGCACCGTATGAGACCCAGTGGCACAAGCATTTTTTTTTCATTTTCATGCTTTTTCACCGTTTTCATGCATTTTCAACCTCTTTTTTCATCAAAGGCGTGTCTTTGGATGGAATTAGAGGCACGCACGCACACACATGTTCACCTCTTTTTTCATCAAAGGAGTGTCTCTGGATGGAATTAGAGGCACGCACGCACACACATGTTCACCTCTTTTTTCATCAAAGGACTGTATTTGGATGGCATTTTACTCCTTTTCATGCTTTTTCATCTTTTTGATTCAGGCACTCTGCCTGACTACTTTTACCCGAAAATAAGGCTTCGTCCTCGGGTAGAATCAGCCAGTGTCTGGTTTGAGGCTGAGGTGGCATTTTTTCATCCAGAGTCTTACAACTTTCAGGGGAATATAGACCCCAATGTGTGTGGTGCATGTGTTTGTTTTTCTCGGCCATGATCCAGGCACTCTGCCTGACTACTTTTACCCGAAAGTAAGGCTTCATCCTCGGGTAGAATCAGTCTCAGCCTGGAGGCTCCACTGACATGTTCCCATGGAAGTATTATGGGCTTCAGGGGCATATATTATGAATAATGTGACCCGCATTTTATTCATTTTCATGCTTTTTCACAGTTTTCATGCATTTTTACCTCTTTTTTCCCCCTTCTTCTTTTTGCTCCCCTTGTACTCCATTTCACACTCTGTCATATTTTCGCAAGGACAGCCTCGCACCCCTGGTACTCCATTCGCAAGGACAACACAACACAACACAGTTTGACCCACTCAGGTGACCCATGACATCATATTATACACAGTGGCACAGGCATTTTATCAATTTTCATGATTTTTAGTCGTTTTCATGCATTTTTACTCTTTTTATCAAATGAGTGTATTTGAATGAAATTCAAGGCGGTTTGACCCGCTCACATGACCCAGGGCACCGTATGAGACCCAGTGGCACAAGCATTTCTTTTTCATTTTCATGCTTTTTCACCGTTTTCATGCATTTTCAACCTCTTTTTTCATCAAAGGCGTGTCTTTGGATGGAATTAGAGGCACGCACGCACACACATGTTCACCTCTTTTTTCATCAAAGGAGTGTCTCTGGATGGAATTAGAGGCACGCACGCACACACATGTTCACCTCTTTTTTCATCAAAGGAGTGTATTTGGATGGCATTTTACTCCTTTTCATGCTTTTTCATCTTTTTGATTCAGGCACTCTGCCTGACTACTTTTACCCGAAAATAAGGCTTCGTCCTCGGGTAGAATCAGCCAGTGTCTGGTTTGAGGCTGAGGTGGCATTTTTTCATCCAGAGTCTTACAACTTTCAGGGGAATATAGACCCCAATGTGTGTGGTGCATGTGTTTGTTTTTCTCGGCCATGATCCAGGCACTCTGCCTGACTACTTTTACATGAAAGTAAGGCTTCATCCTCGGGTAGAATCAGTCTCAGCCTGGAGGCTCCACTGACATGTTCCCATGGAAGTATTATGGGCTTCAGGGGCATATATTATGAATAATGTGACCCGCATTTTATTCATTTTCATGCTTTTTCACAGTTTTCATGCATTTTACCTCTTTTTTCCCACTTCTTCTTTTTGCTCCCCTGGTACTCCATTTCACACTCTGTCATATTTTCGCAAGGACAGCCTCGCACCCCTGGTACTCCATTCGCAAGGACAACACAACACAGTTTGACCCACTCAGGTGACCCATGACATCATATTATACACAGTGGCACAGGCATTTTATCCATTTTCATGATTTTTATGCGTTTTCAAGCATTTTTACTCTTTTTATCAAATGAGTGTATTTGAATGAAATTCAAGGCGGTTTGACCCGCTCACATGACCCAGGGCACCGTATGAGACCCAGAGGCACAAGCATTTTTTTTTCATTTTCATGCTTTTTCACCGTTTTCATGCATTTTCACCTCTTTTTTCATCAAAGGCGTGTCTTTGGATGGAATTAGAGGCACGCACGCACACACATGTTCACCTCTATTTTCATCAAAGGAGTGTCTCTGGATGGAATTAGAGGCACGCACGCACACACATGTTCACCTCTTTTTTCATCAAAGGAGTGTATTTGGATGGCATTTTACTCCTTTTCATGCTTTTTCATCTTTTTGATTCAGGCACTCTGCCTGACTACTTTTACCCGAAAATAAGGCTTCGTCCTCGGGTAGAATCAGCCAGTGTCTGGTTTGAGGCTGAGGTGGCATTTTTTCATCCAGAGTCTTACAACTTTCAGGGGAATATAGACCCCAATGTGTGTGGTGCATGTGTTTGTTTTTCTCGGCCATGATCCAGGCACTCTGCCTGACTACTTTTACCCGAAAGTAAGGCTTCATCCTCGGGTAGAATCAGTCTCAGCCTGGAGGCTCCACTGACATGTTCCCATGGAAGTATTATGGGCTTCAGGGGCATATATTATGAATAATGTGACCCGCATTTTATTCATTTTCATGCTTTTTCACAGTTTTCATGCATTTTACCTCTTTTTTCCCCCTTCTTCTTTTTGCTCCCCTGGTACTCCATTTCACACTCTGTCATATTTTCGCAAGGACCCCTGGTACTCCATTCGCAAGGACAACACAACACAACACAGTTTGACCCACTCAGGTGACCCATGACATCATATTATACACAGTGGCACAGGCATTTTATCAATTTTCATGATTTTTAGTCGTTTTCATGCATTTTTACTCTTTTTATCAAATGAGTGTATTTGAATGAAATTCAAGGCGGTTTGACCCGCTCACATGACCCAGGGCACCGTATGAGACCCAGTGGCACAAGCATTTTTTTTTCATTTTCATGCTTTTTCACCGTTTTCATGCATTTTCAACCTCTTTTTTCATCAAAGGCGTGTCTTTGGATGGAATTAGAGGCACGCACGCACACACATGTTCACCTCTTTTTTCATCAAAGGAGTGTCTCTGGATGGAATTAGAGGCACGCACGCACACACATGTTCACCTCTTTTTTCATCAAAGGAGTGTATTTGGATGGCATTTTACTCCTTTTCATGCTTTTTCATCTTTTTGATTCAGGCACTCTGCCTGACTACTTTTACCCGAAAATAAGGCTTCGTCCTCGGGTAGAATCAGCCAGTGTCTGGTTTGAGGCTGAGGTGGCATTTTTTCATCCAGAGTCTTACAACTTTCAGGGGAATATAGACCCCAATGTGTGTGGTGCATGTGTTTGTTTTTCTCGGCCATGATCCAGGCACTCTGCCTGACTACTTTTACCCGAAAGTAAGGCTTCATCCTCGGGTAGAATCAGTCTCAGCCTGGAGGCTCCACTGACATGTTCCCATGGAAGTATTATGGGCTTCAGGGGCATATATTATGAATAATGTGACCCGCATTTTATTCATTTTCATGCTTTTTCACAGTTTTCATGCATTTTACCTCTTTTTTCACCCTTCTTCTTTTTGCTCCCCTGGTACTCCATTTCACACTCTGTCATATTTTCGCAAGGACCCCTGGTACTCCATTCGCAAGGACAACACAACACAACACAGTTTGACCCACTCAGGTGACCCATGACATCATATTATACACAGTGGCACAGGCATTTTATCAATTTTCATGATTTTTAGTCGTTTTCATGCATTTTTACTCTTTTTATCAAATGAGTGTATTTGAATGAAATTCAAGGCGGTTTGACCCGCTCACATGACCCAGGGCACCGTATGAGACCCAGTGGCACAAGCATTTCTTTTTCATTTTCATGCTTTTTCACCGTTTTCATGCATTTTCAACCTCTTTTTTCATCAAAGGCGTGTCTTTGGATGGAATTAGAGGCACGCACGCACACACATGTTCACCTCTTTTTTCATCAAAGGAGTGTCTCTGGATGGAATTAGAGGCACGCACGCACACACATGTTCACCTCTTTTTTCATCAAAGGAGTGTATTTGGATGGCATTTTACTCCTTTTCATGCTTTTTCATCTTTTTGATTCAGGCACTCTGCCTGACTACTTTTACCCGAAAATAAGGCTTCGTCCTCGGGTAGAATCAGCCAGTGTCTGGTTTGAGGCTGAGGTGGCATTTTTTCATCCAGAGTCTTACAACTTTCAGGGGAATATAGACCCCAATGTGTGTGGTGCATGTGTTTGTTTTTCTCGGCCATGATCCAGGCACTCTGCCTGACTACTTTTACACGAAAGTAAGGCTTCATCCTCGGGTAGAATCAGTCTCAGCCTGGAGGCTCCACTGACATGTTCCCATGGAAGTATTATGGGCTTCAGGGGCATATATTATGAATAATGTGACCCGCATTTTATTCATTTTCATGCTTTTTCACAGTTTTCATGCATTTTACCTCTTTTTTCCCCCTTCTTCTTTTTGCTCCCCTGGTACTCCATTTCACACTCTGTCATATTTTCGCAAGGACAGCCTCGCACCCCTGGTACTCCATTCGCAAGGACAACACAACACAACACAGTTTGACCCACTCAGGTGACCCATGACATCATATTATACACAGTGGCACAGGCATTTTATCCATTTTCATGATTTTTAGTCGTTTTCATGCATTTTTACTCTTTTTATCAAATGAGTGTATTTGAATGAAATTCAAGGCGGTTTGACCCGCTCACATGACCCAGGGCACCGTATGAGACCCAGTGGCACAAGCATTTTTTTTTCATTTTCATGCTTTTTCACCGTTTTCATGCATTTTCACCTCTTTTTTCATCAAAGGCGTGTCTTTGGATGGAATTAGAGGCACGCACGCACACACATGTTCACCTCTTTTTTCATCAAAGGAGTGTCTCTGGATGGAATTAGAGGCACGCACGCACGCACACACATGTTCACCTCTTTTTTCATCAAAGGAGTGTATTTGGATGGCATTTTACTCCTTTTCATGCTTTTTCATCTTTTTGATTCAGGCACTCTGCCTGACTACTTTTACCCAAAAATAAGGCTTCGTCCTCGGGTAGAATCAGCCAGTGTCTGGTTTGAGGCTGAGGTGGCATTTTTTCATCCAGAGTCTTAAAACTTTCAGGGGAATATAGACCCCAATGTGTGTGGTGCATGTGTTTGTTTTTCTCGGCCATGACCCAGGCACTCTGCCTGACTACTTTTACCCGAAAGTAAGGCTTCATCCTCGGGTAGAATCAGTCTCAGCCTGGAGGCTCCACTGACATGTTCCCATGGAAGTATTATGGGCTTCAGGGGCATATATTATGAATAATGTGACCCGCATTTTATTCATTTTCATGCTTTTTCACAGTTTTCATGCATTTTACCTCTTTTTTCACCCTTCTTCTTTTTGCTCCCCTGGTACTCCATTTCACACTCTGTCATATTTTCGCAAGGACCCCTGGTACTCCATTCGCAAGGACAACACAACACAACACAGTTTGACCCACTCAGGTGACCCATGACATCATATTATACACAGTGGCACAGGCATTTTATCAATTTTCATGATTTTTAGTCGTTTTCATGCATTTTTACTCTTTTTATCAAATGAGTGTATTTGAATGAAATTCAAGGCGGTTTGACCCGCTCACATGACCCAGGGCACCGTATGAGACCCAGTGGCACAAGCATTTCTTTTTCATTTTCATGCTTTTTCACCGTTTTCATGCATTTTCAACCTCTTTTTTCATCAAAGGCGTGTCTTTGGATGGAATTAGAGGCACGCACGCACACACATGTTCACCTCTTTTTTCATCAAAGGAGTGTCTCTGGATGGAATTAGAGGCACGCACGCACACACATGTTCACCTCTTTTTTCATCAAAGGAGTGTATTTGGATGGCATTTTACTCCTTTTCATGCTTTTTCATCTTTTTGATTCAGGCACTCTGCCTGACTACTTTTACCCGAAAATAAGGCTTCGTCCTCGGGTAGAATCAGCCAGTGTCTGGTTTGAGGCTGAGGTGGCATTTTTTCATCCAGAGTCTTACAACTTTCAGGGGAATATAGACCCCAATGTGTGTGGTGCATGTGTTTGTTTTTCTCGGCCATGATCCAGGCACTCTGCCTGACTACTTTTACCCGAAAGTAAGGCTTCATCCTCGGGTAGAATCAGTCTCAGCCTGGAGGCTCCACTGACATGTTCCCATGGAAGTATTATGGGCTTCAGGGGCATATATTATGAATAATGTGACCCGCATTTTATTCATTTTCATGCTTTTTCACAGTTTTCATGCATTTTACCTCTTTTTTCCCCCTTCTTCTTTTTGCTCCCCTGGTACTCCATTTCACACTCTGTCATATTTTCGCAAGGACAGCCTCGCACCCCTGGTACTCCATTCGCAAGGACAACACAACACAACACAGTTTGACCCACTCAGGTGACCCATGACATCATATTATACACAGTGGCACAGGCATTTTATCCATTTTCATGATTTTTAGTCGTTTTCATGCATTTTTACTCTTTTTATCAAATGAGTGTATTTGAATGAAATTCAAGGCGGTTTGACCCGCTCACATGACCCAGGGCACCGTATGAGACCCAGTGGCACAAGCATTTTTTTTTCATTTTCATGCTTTTTCACCGTTTTCATGCATTTTCACCTCTTTTTTCATCAAAGGCGTGTCTTTGGATGGAATTAGAGGCACGCACGCACACACATGTTCACCTCTTTTTTCATCAAAGGAGTGTCTCTGGATGGAATTAGAGGCACGCACGCACGCACACACATGTTCACCTCTTTTTTCATCAAAGGAGTGTATTTGGATGGCATTTTACTCCTTTTCATGCTTTTTCATCTTTTTGATTCAGGCACTCTGCCTGACTACTTTTACCCGAAAATAAGGCTTCGTCCTCGGGTAGAATCAGCCAGTGTCTGGTTTGAGGCTGAGGTGGCATTTTTTCATCCAGAGTCTTACAACTTTCAGGGGAATATAGACCCCAATGTGTGTGGTGCATGTGTTTGTTTTTCTCGGCCATGATCCAGGCACTCTGCCTGACTACTTTTACCCGAAAGTAAGGCTTCATCCTCGGGTAGAATCAGTCTCAGCCTGGAGGCTCCACTGACATGTTCCCATGGAAGTATTATGGGCTTCAGGGGCATATATTATGAATAATGTGACCCGCATTTTATTCATTTTCATGCTTTTTCACAGTTTTCATGCATTTTACCTCTTTTTTCACCCTTCTTCTTTTTGCTCCCCTGGTACTCCATTTCACACTCTGTCATATTTTCGCAAAGGACCCCTGGTACTCCATTCGCAAGGACAACACAACACAACACAGTTTGACCCACTCAGGTGACCCATGACATCATATTATACACAGTGGCACAGGCATTTTATCCATTTTCATGATTTTTAGTCGTTTTCATGCATTTTTACTCTTTTTATCAAATGAGTGTATTTGAATGAAATTCAAGGCGGTTTGACCCGCTCACATGACCCAGGGCACCGTATGAGACCCAGTGGCACAAGCATTTTTTTTTCATTTTCATGCTTTTTCACCGTTTTCATGCATTTTCACCTCTTTTTTCATCAAAGGCGTGTCTTTGGATGGAATTAGAGGCACGCACGCACACACATGTTCACCTCTTTTTTCATCAAAGGAGTGTCTCTGGATGGAATTAGAGGCACGCACGCACACACATGTTCACCTCTTTTTTCATCAAAGGAGTGTATTTGGATGGCATTTTACTCCTTTTCATGCTTTTTCATCTTTTTGATTCAGGCACTCTGCCTGACTACTTTTACCCGAAAATAAGGCTTCGTCCTCGGGTAGAATCAGCCAGTGTCTGGTTTGAGGCTGAGGTGGCATTTTTTCATCCAGAGTCTTACAACTTTCAGGGGAATATAGACCCCAATGTGTGTGGTGCATGTGTTTGTTTTTCTCGGCCATGATCCAGGCACTCTGCCTGACTACTTTTACCCGAAAGTAAGGCTTCATCCTCGGGTAGAATCAGTCTCAGCCTGGAGGCTCCACTGACATGTTCCCATGGAAGTATTATGGGCTTCAGGGGCATATATTATGAATAATGTGACCCGCATTTTATTCATTTTCATGCTTTTTCACAGTTTTCATGCATTTTACCTCTTTTTTCCCCCTTCTTCTTTTTGCTCCCCTGGTACTCCATTTCACACTCTGTCATATTTTCGCAAGGACCCCTGGTACTCCATTCGCAAGGACAACACAACACAACACAGTTTGACCCACTCAGGTGACCCATGACATCATATTATACACAGTGGCACAGGCATTTTATCAATTTTCATGATTTTTAGTCGTTTTCATGCATTTTTACTCTTTTTATCAAATGAGTGTATTTGAATGAAATTCAAGGCGGTTTGACCCGCTCACATGACCCAGGGCACCGTATGAGACCCAGTGGCACAAGCATTTCTTTTTCATTTTCATGCTTTTTCACCGTTTTCATGCATTTTCAACCTCTTTTTTCATCAAAGGCGTGTCTTTGGATGGAATTAGAGGCACGCACGCACACACATGTTCACCTCTTTTTTCATCAAAGGAGTGTCTCTGGATGGAATTAGAGGCACGCACGCACACACATGTTCACCTCTTTTTTCATCAAAGGAGTGTATTTGGATGGCATTTTACTCCTTTTCATGCTTTTTCATCTTTTTGATTCAGGCACTCTGCCTGACTACTTTTACCCGAAAATAAGGCTTCGTCCTCGGGTAGAATCAGCCAGTGTCTGGTTTGAGGCTGAGGTGGCATTTTTTCATCCAGAGTCTTACAACTTTCAGGGGAATATAGACCCCAATGTGTGTGGTGCATGTGTTTGTTTTTCTCGGCCATGATCCAGGCACTCTGCCTGACTACTTTTACCCGAAAGTAAGGCTTCATCCTCGGGTAGAATCAGTCTCAGCCTGGAGGCTCCACTGACATGTTCCCATGGAAGTATTATGGGCTTCAGGGGCATATATTATGAATAATGTGACCCGCATTTTATTCATTTTCATGCTTTTTCACAGTTTTCATGCATTTTACCTCTTTTTTCCCCCTTCTTCTTTTTGCTCCCCTGGTACTCCATTTCACACTCTGTCATATTTTCGCAAGGACAGCCTCGCACCCCTGGTACTCCATTCGCAAGGACAACACAACACAACACAGTTTGACCCACTCAGGTGACCCATGACATCATATTATACACAGTGGCACAGGCATTTTATCCATTTTCATGATTTTTAGTCGTTTTCATGCATTTTTACTCTTTTTATCAAATGAGTGTATTTGAATGAAATTCAAGGCGGTTTGACCCGCTCACATGACCCAGGGCACCGTATGAGACCCAGTGGCACAAGCATTTTTTTTTCATTTTCATGCTTTTTCACCGTTTTCATGCATTTTCACCTCTTTTTTCATCAAAGGCGTGTCTTTGGATGGAATTAGAGGCACGCACGCACACACATGTTCACCTCTTTTTTCATCAAAGGAGTGTCTCTGGATGGAATTAGAGGCACGCACGCACGCACACACATGTTCACCTCTTTTTTCATCAAAGGAGTGTATTTGGATGGCATTTTACTCCTTTTCATGCTTTTTCATCTTTTTGATTCAGGCACTCTGCCTGACTACTTTTACCCGAAAATAAGGCTTCGTCCTCGGGTAGAATCAGCCAGTGTCTGGTTTGAGGCTGAGGTGGCATTTTTTCATCCAGAGTCTTACAACTTTCAGGGGAATATAGACCCCAATGTGTGTGGTGCATGTGTTTGTTTTTCTCGGCCATGATCCAGGCACTCTGCCTGACTACTTTTACCCGAAAGTAAGGCTTCATCCTCGGGTAGAATCAGTCTCAGCCTGGAGGCTCCACTGACATGTTCCCATGGAAGTATTATGGGCTTCAGGGGCATATATTATGAATAATGTGACCCGCATTTTATTCATTTTCATGCTTTTTCACAGTTTTCATGCATTTTACCTCTTTTTTCACCCTTCTTCTTTTTGCTCCCCTGGTACTCCATTTCACACTCTGTCATATTTTCGCAAAGGACCCCTGGTACTCCATTCGCAAGGACAACACAACACAACACAGTTTGACCCACTCAGGTGACCCATGACATCATATTATACACAGTGGCACAGGCATTTTATCCATTTTCATGATTTTTAGTCGTTTTCATGCATTTTTACTCTTTTTATCAAATGAGTGTATTTGAATGAAATTCAAGGCGGTTTGACCCGCTCACATGACCCAGGGCACCGTATGAGACCCAGTGGCACAAGCATTTCTTTTTCATTTTCATGCTTTTTCACCGTTTTCATGCATTTTCAACCTCTTTTTTCATCAAAGGCGTGTCTTTGGATGGAATTAGAGGCACGCACGCACACACATGTTCACCTCTTTTTTCATCAAAGGAGTGTCTCTGGATGGAATTAGAGGCACGCACGCACACACATGTTCACCTCTTTTTTCATCAAAGGAGTGTATTTGGATGGCATTTTACTCCTTTTCATGCTTTTTCATCTTTTTGATTCAGGCACTCTGCCTGACTACTTTTACCCGAAAAAATAAGGCTTCGTCCTCGGGTAGAATCAGCCAGTGTCTGGTTTGAGGCTGAGGTGGCATTTTTTCATCCAGAGTCTTACAACTTTCAGGGGAATATAGACCCCAATGTGTGTGGTGCATGTGTTTATTTTTCTCGGCCATGATCCAGGCACTCTGCCTGACTACTTTTACACGAAAGTAAGGCTTCATCCTCGGGTAGAATCAGTCTCAGCCTGGAGGCTCCACTGACATGTTCCCATGGAAGTATTATGGGCTTCAGGGGCATATATTATGAATAATGTGACCCGCATTTTATTCATTTTCATGCTTTTTCACAGTTTTCATGCATTTTACCTCTTTTTTCCCACTTCTTCTTTTTGCTCCCCTGGTACTCCATTTCACACTCTGTCATATTTTCGCAAGGACAGCCTCGCACCCCTGGTACTCCATTCGCAAGGACAACACAACACAGTTTGACCCACTCAGGTGACCCATGACATCATATTATACACAGTGGCACAGGCATTTTATCCATTTTCATGATTTTTAGTCGTTTTCATGCATTTTTACTCTTTTTATCAAATGAGTGTATTTGAATGAAATTCAAGGCGGTTTGACCCGCTCACATGACCCAGGGCACCGTATGAGACCCAGTGGCACAAGCATTTTTTTTTCATTTTCATGCTTTTTCACCGTTTTCATGCATTTTCACCTCTTTTTTCATCAAAGGCGTGTCTTTGGATGGAATTAGAGGCACGCACGCACACACATGTTCACCTCTTTTTTCATCAAAGGAGTGTCTCTGGATGGAATTAGAGGCACGCACGCACACACATGTTCACCTCTTTTTTCATCAAAGGAGTGTATTTGGATGGCATTTTACTCCTTTTCATGCTTTTTCATCTTTTTGATTCAGGCACTCTGCCTGACTACTTTTACCCGAAAATAAGGCTTCGTCCTCGGGTAGAATCAGCCAGTGTCTGGTTTGAGGCTGAGGTGGCATTTTTTCATCCAGAGTCTTACAACTTTCAGGGGAATATAGACCCCAATGTGTGTGGTGCATGTGTTTGTTTTTCTCGGCCATGATCCAGGCACTCTGCCTGACTACTTTTACCCGAAAGTAAGGCTTCATCCTCGGGTAGAATCAGTCTCAGCCTGGAGGCTCCACTGACATGTTCCCATGGAAGTATTATGGGCTTCAGGGGCATATATTATGAATAATGTGACCCGCATTTTATTCATTTTCATGCTTTTTCACAGTTTTCATGCATTTTACCTCTTTTTTCCCCCTTCTTCTTTTTGCTCCCCTGGTACTCCATTTCACACTCTGTCATATTTTCGCAAGGACCCCTGGTACTCCATTCGCAAGGACAACACAACACAACACAGTTTGACCCACTCAGGTGACCCATGACATCATATTATACACAGTGGCACAGGCATTTTATCAATTTTCATGATTTTTAGTCGTTTTCATGCATTTTTACTCTTTTTATCAAATGAGTGTATTTGAATGAAATTCAAGGCGGTTTGACCCGCTCACATGACCCAGGGCACCGTATGAGACCCAGTGGCACAAGCATTTTTTTTTCATTTTCATGCTTTTTCACCGTTTTCATGCATTTTCAACCTCTTTTTTCATCAAAGGCGTGTCTTTGGATGGAATTAGAGGCACGCACGCACACACATGTTCACCTCTTTTTTCATCAAAGGAGTGTCTCTGGATGGAATTAGAGGCACGCACGCACACACATGTTCACCTCTTTTTTCATCAAAGGAGTGTATTTGGATGGCATTTTACTCCTTTTCATGCTTTTTCATCTTTTTGATTCAGGCACTCTGCCTGACTACTTTTACCCGAAAATAAGGCTTCGTCCTCGGGTAGAATCAGCCAGTGTCTGGTTTGAGGCTGAGGTGGCATTTTTTCATCCAGAGTCTTACAACTTTCAGGGGAATATAGACCCCAATGTGTGTGGTGCATGTGTTTGTTTTTCTCGGCCATGATCCAGGCACTCTGCCTGACTACTTTTACCCGAAAGTAAGGCTTCATCCTCGGGTAGAATCAGTCTCAGCCTGGAGGCTCCACTGACATGTTCCCATGGAAGTATTATGGGCTTCAGGGGCATATATTATGAATAATGTGACCCGCATTTTATTCATTTTCATGCTTTTTCACAGTTTTTTTATGCATTTTACCTCTTTTTTCCCCCTTCTTCTTTTTGCTCCCCTGGTACTCCATTTCACACTCTGTCATATTTTCGCAAGGACAGCCTCGCACCCCTGGTACTCCATTCGCAAGGACAACACAACACAACACAGTTTGACCCACTCAGGTGACCCATGACATCATATTATACACAGTGGCACAGGCATTTTATCCATTTTCATGATTTTTAGTCGTTTTCATGCATTTTTACTCTTTTTATCAAATGAGTGTATTTGAATGAAATTCAAGGCGGTTTGACCCGCTCACATGACCCAGGGCACCGTATGAGACCCAGTGGCACAAGCATTTTTTTTTCATTTTCATGCTTTTTCACCGTTTTCATGCATTTTCACCTCTTTTTTCATCAAAGGCGTGTCTTTGGATGGAATTAGAGGCACGCACGCACACACATGTTCACCTCTTTTTTCATCAAAGGAGTGTCTCTGGATGGAATTAGAGGCACGCACACACACACATGTTCACCTCTTTTTTCATCAAAGGAGTGTATTTGGATGGCATTTTACTCCTTTTCATGCTTTTTCATCTTTTTGATTCAGGCACTCTGCCTGACTACTTTTACCCGAAAATAAGGCTTCGTCCTTGGGTAGAATCAGCCAGTGTCTGGTTTGAGGCTGAGGTGGCATTTTTTCATCCAGAGTCTTACAACTTTCAGGGGAATATAGACCCCAATGTGTGTGGTGCATGTGTTTGTTTTTCTCGGCCATGATCCAGGCACTCTGCCTGACTACTTTTACCCGAAAGTAAGGCTTCATCCTCGGGTAGAATCAGTCTCAGCCTGGAGGCTCCACTGACATGTTCCCATGGAAGTATTATGGGCTTCAGGGGCATATATTATGAATAATGTGACCCGCATTTTATTCATTTTCATGCTTTTTCACAGTTTTCATGCATTTTACCTCTTTTTTCACCCTTCTTCTTTTTGCTCCCCTGGTACTCCATTTCACACTCTGTCATATTTTCGCAAGGACCCCTGGTACTCCATTCGCAAGGACAACACAACACAACACAGTTTGACCCACTCAGGTGACCCATGACATCATATTATACACAGTGGCACAGGCATTTTATCAATTTTCATGATTTTTAGTCGTTTTCATGCATTTTTACTCTTTTTATCAAATGAGTGTATTTGAATGAAATTCAAGGCGGTTTGACCCGCTCACATGACCCAGGGCACCGTATGAGACCCAGTGGCACAAGCATTTTTTTTTCATTTTCATGCTTTTTCACCGTTTTCATGCATTTTCAACCTCTTTTTTCATCAAAGGCGTGTCTTTGGATGGAATTAGAGGCACGCACGCACACACATGTTCACCTCTTTTTTCATCAAAGGAGTGTCTCTGGATGGAATTAGAGGCACGCACGCACACACATGTTCACCTCTTTTTTCATCAAAGGAGTGTATTTGGATGGCATTTTACTCCTTTTCATGCTTTTTCATCTTTTTGATTCAGGCACTCTGCCTGACTACTTTTACCCGAAAATAAGGCTTCGTCCTCGGGTAGAATCAGCCAGTGTCTGGTTTGAGGCTGAGGTGGCATTTTTTCATCCAGAGTCTTAAAACTTTCAGGGGAATATAGACCCCAATGTGTGTGGTGCATGTGTTTGTTTTTCTCGGCCATGACCCAGGCACTCTGCCTGACTACTTTTACCCGAAAGTAAGGCTTCATCCTCGGGTAGAATCAGTCTCAGCCTGGAGGCTCCACTGACATGTTCCCATGGAAGTATTATGGGCTTCAGGGGCATATATTATGAATAATGTGACCCGCATTTTATTCATTTTCATGCTTTTTCACAGTTTTCATGCATTTTACCTCTTTTTTCCCCCTTCTTCTTTTTGCTCCCCTGGTACTCCATTTCACACTCTGTCATATTTTCGCAAGGACAGCCTCGCACCCCTGGTACTCCATTCGCAAGGACAACACAACACAACACAGTTTGACCCACTCAGGTGACCCATGACATCATATTATACACAGTGGCACAGGCATTTTATCCATTTTCATGATTTTTAGTCGTTTTCATGCATTTTTACTCTTTTTATCAAATGAGTGTATTTGAATGAAATTCAAGGCGGTTTGACCCGCTCACATGACCCAGGGCACCGTATGAGACCCAGTGGCACAAGCATTTTTTTTTCATTTTCATGCTTTTTCACCGTTTTCATGCATTTTCACCTCTTTTTTCATCAAAGGCGTGTCTTTGGATGGAATTAGAGGCACGCACGCACACACATGTTCACCTCTTTTTTCATCAAAGGAGTGTCTCTGGATGGAATTAGAGGCACGCACGCACGCACACACATGTTCACCTCTTTTTTCATCAAAGGAGTGTATTTGGATGGCATTTTACTCCTTTTCATGCTTTTTCATCTTTTTGATTCAGGCACTCTGCCTGACTTCTTTTACCCGAAAATAAGGCTTCGTCCTCGGGTAGAATCAGCCAGTGTCTGGTTTGAGGCTGAGGTGGCATTTTTTCATCCAGAGTCTTACAACTTTCAGGGGAATATAGACCCCAATGTGTGTGGTGCATGTGTTTGTTTTTCTCGGCCATGATCCAGGCACTCTGCCTGACTACTTTTACCCGAAAGTAAGGCTTCATCCTCGGGTAGAATCAGTCTCAGCCTGGAGGCTCCACTGACATGTTCCCATGGAAGTATTATGGGCTTCAGGGGCATATATTATGAATAATGTGACCCGCATTTTATTCATTTTCATGCTTTTTCACAGTTTTCATGCATTTTACCTCTTTTTTCACCCTTCTTCTTTTTGCTCCCCTGGTACTCCATTTCACACTCTGTCATATTTTCGCAAAGGACCCCTGGTACTCCATTCGCAAGGACAACACAACACAACACAGTTTGACCCACTCAGGTGACCCATGACATCATATTATACACAGTGGCACAGGCATTTTATCCATTTTCATGATTTTTAGTCGTTTTCATGCATTTTTACTCTTTTTATCAAATGAGTGTATTTGAATGAAATTCAAGGCGGTTTGACCCGCTCACATGACCCAGGGCACCGTATGAGACCCAGTGGCACAAGCATTTCTTTTTCATTTTCATGCTTTTTCACCGTTTTCATGCATTTTCAACCTCTTTTTTCATCAAAGGCGTGTCTTTGGATGGAATTAGAGGCACGCACGCACACACATGTTCACCTCTTTTTTCATCAAAGGAGTGTCTCTGGATGGAATTAGAGGCACGCACGCACACACATGTTCACCTCTTTTTTCATCAAAGGAGTGTATTTGGATGGCATTTTACTCCTTTTCATGCTTTTTCATCTTTTTGATTCAGGCACTCTGCCTGACTACTTTTACCCGAAAATAAGGCTTCGTCCTCGGGTAGAATCAGCCAGTGTCTGGTTTGAGGCTGAGGTGGCATTTTTTCATCCAGAGTCTTACAACTTTCAGGGGAATATAGACCCCAATGTGTGTGGTGCATGTGTTTGTTTTTCTCGGCCATGATCCAGGCACTCTGCCTGACTACTTTTACACGAAAGTAAGGCTTCATCCTCGGGTAGAATCAGTCTCAGCCTGGAGGCTCCACTGACATGTTCCCATGGAAGTATTATGGGCTTCAGGGGCATATATTATGAATAATGTGACCCGCATTTTATTCATTTTCATGCTTTTTCACAGTTTTCATGCATTTTACCTCTTTTTTCCCACTTCTTCTTTTTGCTCCCCTGGTACTCCATTTCACACTCTGTCATATTTTCGCAAGGACAGCCTCGCACCCCTGGTACTCCATTCGCAAGAACAACACAACACAGTTTGACCCACTCAGGTGACCCATGACATCATATTATACACAGTGGCACAGGCATTTTATCCATTTTCATGATTTTTAGTCGTTTTCATGCATTTTTACTCTTTTTATCAAATGAGTGTATTTGAATGAAATTCAAGGCGGTTTGACCCGCTCACATGACCCAGGGCACCGTATGAGACCCAGTGGCACAAGCATTTTTTTTTCATTTTCATGCTTTTTCACCGTTTTCATGCATTTTCACCTCTTTTTTCATCAAAGGCGTGTCTTTGGATGGAATTAGAGGCACGCACGCACACACATGTTCACCTCTTTTTTCATCAAAGGAGTGTCTCTGGATGGAATTAGAGGCACGCACGCACACACATGTTCACCTCTTTTTTCATCAAAGGAGTGTATTTGGATGGCATTTGACTCCTTTTCATGCTTTTTCATCTTTTTGATTCAGGCACTCTGCCTGACTACTTTTACCCGAAAATAAGGCTTCGTCCTCGGGTAGAATCAGCCAGTGTCTGGTTTGAGGCTGAGGTGGCATTTTTTCATCCAGAGTCTTACAACTTTCAGGGGAATATAGACCCCAATGTGTGTGGTGCATGTGTTTGTTTTTCTCGGCCATGATCCAGGCACTCTGCCTGACTACTTTTACCCGAAAGTAAGGCTTCATCCTCGGGTAGAATCAGTCTCAGCCTGGAGGCTCCACTGACATGTTCCCATGGAAGTATTATGGGCTTCAGGGGCATATATTATGAATAATGTGACCCGCATTTTATTCATTTTCATGCTTTTTCACAGTTTTCATGCATTTTACCTCTTTTTTCCCCCTTCTTCTTTTTGCTCCCCTGGTACTCCATTTCACACTCTGTCATATTTTCGCAAGGACCCCTGGTACTCCATTCGCAAGGACAACACAACACAACACAGTTTGACCCACTCAGGTGACCCATGACATCATATTATACACAGTGGCACAGGCATTTTATCAATTTTCATGATTTTTAGTCGTTTTCATGCATTTTTACTCTTTTTATCAAATGAGTGTATTTGAATGAAATTCAAGGCGGTTTGACCCGCTCACATGACCCAGGGCACCGTATGAGACCCAGTGGCACAAGCATTTTTTTTTCATTTTCATGCTTTTTCACCGTTTTCATGCATTTTCAACCTCTTTTTTCATCAAAGGCGTGTCTTTGGATGGAATTAGAGGCACGCACGCACACACATGTTCACCTCTTTTTTCATCAAAGGAGTGTCTCTGGATGGAATTAGAGGCACGCACGCACACACATGTTCACCTCTTTTTTCATCAAAGGAGTGTATTTGGATGGCATTTTACTCCTTTTCATGCTTTTTCATCTTTTTGATTCAGGCACTCTGCCTGACTACTTTTACCCGAAAATAAGGCTTCGTCCTCGGGTAGAATCAGCCAGTGTCTGGTTTGAGGCTGAGGTGGCATTTTTTCATCCAGAGTCTTACAACTTTCAGGGGAATATAGACCCCAATGTGTGTGGTGCATGTGTTTGTTTTTCTCGGCCATGATCCAGGCACTCTGCCTGACTACTTTTACCCGAAAGTAAGGCTTCATCCTCGGGTAGAATCAGTCTCAGCCTGGAGGCTCCACTGACATGTTCCCATGGAAGTATTATGGGCTTCAGGGGCATATATTATGAATAATGTGACCCGCATTTTATTCATTTTCATGCTTTTTCACAGTTTTCATGCATTTTACCTCTTTTTTCCCCCTTCTTCTTTTTGCTCCCCTGGTACTCCATTTCACACTCTGTCATATTTTCGCAAGGACAGCCTCGCACCCCTGGTACTCCATTCGCAAGGACAACACAACACAACACAGTTTGACCCACTCAGGTGACCCATGACATCATATTATACACAGTGGCACAGGCATTTTATCCATTTTCATGATTTTTAGTCGTTTTCATGCATTTTTACTCTTTTTATCAAATGAGTGTATTTGAATGAAATTCAAGGCGGTTTGACCCGCTCACATGACCCAGGGCACCGTATGAGACCCAGTGGCACAAGCATTTTTTTTTCATTTTCATGCTTTTTCACCGTTTTCATGCATTTTCACCTCTTTTTTCATCAAAGGCGTGTCTTTGGATGGAATTAGAGGCACGCACGCACACACATGTTCACCTCTTTTTTCATCAAAGGAGTGTCTCTGGATGGAATTAGAGGCACGCACACACACACATGTTCACCTCTTTTTTCATCAAAGGAGTGTATTTGGATGGCATTTTACTCCTTTTCATGCTTTTTCATCTTTTTGATTCAGGCACTCTGCCTGACTACTTTTACCCGAAAATAAGGCTTCGTCCTCGGGTAGAATCAGCCAGTGTCTGGTTTGAGGCTGAGGTGGCATTTTTTCATCCAGAGTCTTACAACTTTCAGGGGAATATAGACCCCAATGTGTGTGGTGCATGTGTTTGTTTTTCTCGGCCATGATCCAGGCACTCTGCCTGACTACTTTTACCCGAAAGTAAGGCTTCATCCTCGGGTAGAATCAGTCTCAGCCTGGAGGCTCCACTGACATGTTCCCATGGAAGTATTATGGGCTTCAGGGGCATATATTATGAATAATGTGACCCGCATTTTATTCATTTTCATGCTTTTTCACAGTTTTCATGCATTTTACCTCTTTTTTCACCCTTCTTCTTTTTGCTCCCCTGGTACTCCATTTCACACTCTGTCATATTTTCGCAAGGACCCCTGGTACTCCATTCGCAAGGACAACACAACACAACACAGTTTGACCCACTCAGGTGACCCATGACATCATATTATACACAGTGGCACAGGCATTTTATCAATTTTCATGATTTTTAGTCGTTTTCATGCATTTTTACTCTTTTTATCAAATGAGTGTATTTGAATGAAATTCAAGGCGGTTTGACCCGCTCACATGACCCAGGGCACCGTATGAGACCCAGTGGCACAAGCATTTTTTTTTCATTTTCATGCTTTTTCACCGTTTTCATGCATTTTCAACCTCTTTTTTCATCAAAGGCGTGTCTTTGGATGGAATTAGAGGCACGCACGCACACACATGTTCACCTCTTTTTTCATCAAAGGAGTGTCTCTGGATGGAATTAGAGGCACGCACGCACACACATGTTCACCTCTTTTTTCATCAAAGGAGTGTATTTGGATGGCATTTTACTCCTTTTCATGCTTTTTCATCTTTTTGATTCAGGCACTCTGCCTGACTACTTTTACCCGAAAATAAGGCTTCGTCCTCGGGTAGAATCAGCCAGTGTCTGGTTTGAGGCTGAGGTGGCATTTTTTCATCCAGAGTCTTACAACTTTCAGGGGAATATAGACCCCAATGTGTGTGGTGCATGTGTTTGTTTTTCTCGGCCATGATCCAGGCACTCTGCCTGACTACTTTTACCCGAAAGTAAGGCTTCATCCTCGGGTAGAATCAGTCTCAGCCTGGAGGCTCCACTGACATGTTCCCATGGAAGTATTATGGGCTTCAGGGGCATATATTATGAATAATGTGACCCGCATTTTATTCATTTTCATGCTTTTTCACAGTTTTCATGCATTTTACCTCTTTTTTCCCCCTTCTTCTTTTTGCTCCCCTGGTACTCCATTTCACACTCTGTCATATTTTCGCAAGGACCCCTGGTACTCCATTCGCAAGGACAACACAACACAACACAGTTTGACCCACTCAGGTGACCCATGACATCATATTATACACAGTGGCACAGGCATTTTATCCATTTTCATGATTTTTAGTCGTTTTCATGCATTTTTACTCTTTTTATCAAATGAGTGTATTTGAATGAAATTCAAGGCGGTTTGACCCGCTCACATGACCCAGGGCACCGTATGAGACCCAGTGGCACAAGCATTTTTTTTTCATTTTCATGCTTTTTCACCGTTTTCATGCATTTTCAACCTCTTTTTTCATCAAAGGCGTGTCTTTGGATGGAATTAGAGGCACGCACGCACACACATGTTCACCTCTTTTTTCATCAAAGGAGTGTCTCTGGATGGAATTAGAGGCACGCACGCACACACATGTTCACCTCTTTTTTCATCAAAGGAGTGTATTTGGATGGCATTTTACTCCTTTTCATGCTTTTTCATCTTTTTGATTCAGGCACTCTGCCTGACTACTTTTACCCGAAAATAAGGCTTCGTCCTCGGGTAGAATCAGCCAGTGTCTGGTTTGAGGCTGAGGTGGCATTTTTTCATCCAGAGTCTTACAACTTTCAGGGGAATATAGACCCCAATGTGTGTGGTGCATGTGTTTGTTTTTCTCGGCCATGATCCAGGCACTCTGCCTGACTACTTTTACCCGAAAGTAAGGCTTCATCCTCGGGTAGAATCAGTCTCAGCCTGGAGGCTCCACTGACATGTTCCCATGGAAGTATTATGGGCTTCAGGGGCATATATTATGAATAATGTGACCCGCATTTTATTCATTTTCATGCTTTTTCACAGTTTTCATGCATTTTACCTCTTTTTTCCCCCTTCTTCTTTTTGCTCCCCTGGTACTCCATTTCACACTCTGTCATATTTTCGCAAGGACAGCCTCGCACCCCTGGTACTCCATTCGCAAGGACAACACAACACAACACAGTTTGACCCACTCAGGTGACCCATGACATCATATTATACACAGTGGCACAGGCATTTTATCCATTTTCATGATTTTTAGTCGTTTTCATGCATTTTTACTCTTTTTATCAAATGAGTGTATTTGAATGAAATTCAAGGCGGTTTGACCCGCTCACATGACCCAGGGCACCGTATGAGACCCAGTGGCACAAGCATTTTTTTTTCATTTTCATGCTTTTTCACCGTTTTCATGCATTTTCACCTCTTTTTTCATCAAAGGCGTGTCTTTGGATGGAATTAGAGGCACGCACGCACACACATGTTCACCTCTTTTTTCATCAAAGGAGTGTCTCTGGATGGAATTAGAGGCACGCACGCACGCACACACATGTTCACCTCTTTTTTCATCAAAGGAGTGTATTTGGATGGCATTTTACTCCTTTTCATGCTTTTTCATCTTTTTGATTCAGGCACTCTGCCTGACTACTTTTACCCGAAAATAAGGCTTCGTCCTCGGGTAGAATCAGCCAGTGTCTGGTTTGAGGCTGAGGTGGCATTTTTTCATCCAGAGTCTTACAACTTTCAGGGGAATATAGACCCCAATGTGTGTGGTGCATGTGTTTGTTTTTCTCGGCCATGATCCAGGCACTCTGCCTGACTACTTTTACCCGAAAGTAAGGCTTCATCCTCGGGTAGAATCAGTCTCAGCCTGGAGGCTCCACTGACATGTTCCCATGGAAGTATTATGGGCTTCAGGGGCATATATTATGAATAATGTGACCCGCATTTTATTCATTTTCATGCTTTTTCACAGTTTTCATGCATTTTACCTCTTTTTTCACCCTTCTTCTTTTTGCTCCCCTGGTACTCCATTTCACACTGTCATATTTTCGCAAAGGACCCCTGGTACTCCATTCGCAAGGACAACACAACACAACACAGTTTGACCCACTCAGGTGACCCATGACATCATATTATACACAGTGGCACAGGCATTTTATCCATTTTCATGATTTTTAGTCGTTTTCATGCATTTTTACTCTTTTTATCAAATGAGTGTATTTGAATGAAATTCAAGGCGGTTTGACCCGCTCACATGACCCAGGGCACCGTATGAGACCCAGTGGCACAAGCATTTCTTTTTCATTTTCATGCTTTTTCACCGTTTTCATGCATTTTCAACCTCTTTTTTCATCAAAGGCGTGTCTTTGGATGGAATTAGAGGCACGCACGCACACACATGTTCACCTCTTTTTTCATCAAAGGAGTGTCTCTGGATGGAATTAGAGGCACGCACGCACACACATGTTCACCTCTTTTTTCATCAAAGGAGTGTATTTGGATGGCATTTTACTCCTTTTCATGCTTTTTCATCTTTTTGATTCAGGCACTCTGCCTGACTACTTTTACCCGAAAATAAGGCTTCGTCCTCGGGTAGAATAAGCCAGTGTCTGGTTTGAGGCTGAGGTGGCATTTTTTCATCCAGAGTCTTACAACTTTCAGGGGAATATAGACCCCAATGTGTGTGGTGCATGTGTTTGTTTTTCTCGGCCATGATCCAGGCACTCTGCCTGACTACTTTTACACGAAAGTAAGGCTTCATCCTCGGGTAGAATCAGTCTCAGCCTGGAGGCTCCACTGACATGTCCCATGGAAGTATTATGGGCTTCAGGGGCATATATTGTGAATAATGTGACCCGCATTTTATTCATTTTCATGCTTTTTCACAGTTTTCATGCATTTTACCTCTTTTTTCCCACTTCTTCTTTTTGCTCCCCTGGTACTCCATTTCACACTCTGTCATATTTTCGCAAGGACAGCCTCGCACCCCTGGTACTCCATTCGCAAGGACAACACAACACAGTTTGACCCACTCAGGTGACCCATGACATCATATTATACACAGTGGCACAGGCATTTTATCCATTTTCATGATTTTTAGTCGTTTTCATGCATTTTTACTCTTTTTATCAAATGAGTGTATTTGAATGAAATTCAAGGCGGTTTGACCCGCTCACATGACCCAGGGCACCGTATGAGACCCAGTGGCACAAGCATTTTTTTTTCATTTTCATGCTTTTTCACCGTTTTCATGCATTTTCACCTCTTTTTTCATCAAAGGCGTGTCTTTGGATGGAATTAGAGGCACGCACGCACACACATGTTCACCTCTTTTTTCATCAAAGGAGTGTCTCTGGATGGAATTAGAGGCACGCACGCACACACATGTTCACCTCTTTTTTCATCAAAGGAGTGTATTTGGATGGCATTTTACTCCTTTTCATGCTTTTTCATCTTTTTGATTCAGGCACTCTGCCTGACTACTTTTACCCGAAAATAAGGCTTCGTCCTCGGGTAGAATCAGCCAGTGTCTGGTTTGAGGCTGAGGTGGCATTTTTTCATCCAGAGTCTTACAACTTTCAGGGGAATATAGACCCCAATGTGTGTGGTGCATGTGTTTGTTTTTCTCGGCCATGATCCAGGCACTCTGCCTGACTACTTTTACCCGAAAGTAAGGCTTCATCCTCGGGTAGAATCAGTCTCAGCCTGGAGGCTCCACTGACATGTTCCCATGGAAGTATTATGGGCTTCAGGGGCATATATTATGAATAATGTGACCCGCATTTTATTCATTTTCATGCTTTTTCACAGTTTTCATGCATTTTACCTCTTTTTTCCCCCTTCTTCTTTTTGCTCCCCTGGTACTCCATTTCACACTCTGTCATATTTTCGCAAGGACCCCTGGTACTCCATTCGCAAGGACAACACAACACAACACAGTTTGACCCACTCAGGTGACCCATGACATCATATTATACACAGTGGCACAGGCATTTTATCAATTTTCATGATTTTTAGTCGTTTTCATGCATTTTTACTCTTTTTATCAAATGAGTGTATTTGAATGAAATTCAAGGCGGTTTGACCCGCTCACATGACCCAGGGCACCGTATGAGACCCAGTGGCACAAGCATTTTTTTTTCATTTTCATGCTTTTTCACCGTTTTCATGCATTTTCAACCTCTTTTTTCATCAAAGGCGTGTCTTTGGATGGAATTAGAGGCACGCACGCACACACATGTTCACCTCTTTTTTCATCAAAGGAGTGTCTCTGGATGGAATTAGAGGCACGCACGCACACACATGTTCACCTCTTTTTTCATCAAAGGAGTGTATTTGGATGGCATTTTACTCCTTTTCATGCTTTTTCATCTTTTTGATTCAGGCACTCTGCCTGACTACTTTTACCCGAAAATAAGGCTTCGTCCTCGGGTAGAATCAGCCAGTGTCTGGTTTGAGGCTGAGGTGGCATTTTTTCATCCAGAGTCTTACAACTTTCAGGGGAATATAGACCCCAATGTGTGTGGTGCATGTGTTTGTTTTTCTCGGCCATGATCCAGGCACTCTGCCTGACTACTTTTACCCGAAAGTAAGGCTTCATCCTCGGGTAGAATCAGTCTCAGCCTGGAGGCTCCACTGACATGTTCCCATGGAAGTATTATGGGCTTCAGGGGCATATATTATGAATAATGTGACCCGCATTTTATTCATTTTCATGCTTTTTCACAGTTTTCATGCATTTTACCTCTTTTTTCCCCCTTCTTCTTTTTGCTCCCCTGGTACTCCCATTTCACACTCTGTCATATTTTCGCAAGGACAGCCTCGCACCCCTGGTACTCCATTCGCAAGGGACAACACAACACAACACAGTTTGACCCACTCAGGTGACCCATGACATCATATTATACACAGTGGCACAGGCATTTTATCCATTTTCATGATTTTTAGTCGTTTTCATGCATTTTTACTCTTTTTATCAAATGAGTGTATTTGAATGAAATTCAAGGCGGTTTGACCCGCTCACATGACCCAGGGCACCGTATGAGACCCAGTGGCACAAGCATTTTTTTTTCATTTTCATGCTTTTTCACCGTTTTCATGCATTTTCACCTCTTTTTTCATCAAAGGCGTGTCTTTGGATGGAATTAGAGGCACGCACGCACACACATGTTCACCTCTTTTTTCATCAAAGGAGTGTCTCTGGATGGAATTAGAGGCACGCACGCACACACATGTTCACCTCTTTTTTCATCAAAGGAGTGTATTTGGATGACATTTTACTCCTTTTCATGCTTTTTCATCTTTTTGATTCAGGCACTCTGCCTGACTACTTTTACCCGAAAATAAGGCTTCGTCCTCGGGTAGAATCAGCCAGTGTCTGGTTTGAGGCTGAGGTGGCATTTTTTTCATCCAGAGTCTTACAACTTTCAGGGGAATATAGACCCCAATGTGTGTGGTGCATGTGTTTGTTTTTCTCGGCCATGATCCAGGCACTCTGCCTGACTACTTTTACCCGAAAGTAAGGCTTCATCCTCGGGTAGAATCAGTCTCAGCCTGGAGGCTCCACTGACATGTTCCCATGGAAGTATTATGGGCTTCAGGGGCATATATTATGAATAATGTGACCCGCATTTTATTCATTTTCATGCTTTTTCACAGTTTTCATGCATTTTACCTCTTTTTTCCCCCTTCTTCTTTTTGCTCCCCTGGTACTCCATTTCACACTCTGTCATATTTTCGCAAGGACAGCCTCGCACCCTGGTACTCCATTCGCAAGGACAACACAACACAACACAGTTTGACCCACTCAGGTGACCCATGACATCATATTATACACAGTGGCACAGGCATTTTATCCATTTTCATGATTTTTAGTCGTTTTCATGCATTTTTACTCTTTTTATCAAATGAGTGTATTTGAATGAAATTCAAGGCGGTTTGACCCGCTCACATGACCCAGGGCACCGTATGAGACCCAGTGGCACAAGCATTTTTTTTTCATTTTCATGCTTTTTCACCGTTTTCATGCATTTTCACCTCTTTTTTCATCAAAGGCGTGTCTTTGGATGGAATTAGAGGCACGCACGCACACACATGTTCACCTCTTTTTTCATCAAAGGAGTGTCTCTGGATGGAATTAGAGGCACGCACGCACACACATGTTCACCTCTTTTTTTCATCAAAGGAGTGTATTTGGATGACATTTTACTCCTTTTCATGCTTTTTCATCTTTTTGATTCAGGCACTCTGCCTGACTACTTTTACCCGAAAATAAGGCTTCGTCCTCGGGTAGAATCAGCCAGTGTCTGGTTTGAGGCTGAGGTGGCATTTTTTCATCCAGAGTCTTACAACTTTCAGGGGAATATAGACCCCAATGTGTGTGGTGCATGTGTTTGTTTTTCTCGGCCATGATCCAGGCACTCTGCCTGACTACTTTTACCCGAAAGTAAGGCTTCATCCTCGGGTAGAATCAGTCTCAGCCTGGAGGCTCCACTGACATGTTCCCATGGAAGTATTATGGGCTTCAGGGGCATATATTATGAATAATGTGACCCGCATTTTATTCATTTTCATGCTTTTTCACAGTTTTCATGCATTTTACCTCTTTTTTCCCCCTTCTTCTTTTTGCTCCCCTGGTACTCCATTTCACACTCTGTCATATTTTCGCAAGGACCCCCTGGTACTCCATTCGCAAGGACAACACAACACAACACAGTTTGACCCACTCAGGTGACCCATGACATCATATTATACACAGTGGCACAGGCATTTTATCAATTTTCATGATTTTTAGTCGTTTTCATGCATTTTTACTCTTTTTATCAAATGAGTGTATTTGAATGAAATTCAAGGCGGTTTGACCCGCTCACATGACCCAGGGCACCGTATGAGACCCAGTGGCACAAGCATTTTTTTTTCATTTTCATGCTTTTTCACCGTTTTCATGCATTTTCAACCTCTTTTTTCATCAAAGGCGTGTCTTTGGATGGAATTAGAGGCACGCACGCACACACATGTTCACCTCTTTTTTCATCAAAGGAGTGTCTCTGGATGGAATTAGAGGCACGCCACGCACACACATGTTCACCTCTTTTTTCATCAAAGGAGTGTATTTGGATGGCATTTTACTCCTTTTCATGCTTTTTCATCTTTTTGATTCAGGCACTCTGCCTGACTACTTTTACCCGAAAATAAGGCTTCGTCCTCGGGTAGAAATCAGCCAGTGTCTGGTTTGAGGCTGAGGTGGCATTTTTTCATCCAGAGTCTTACAACTTTCAGGGGGAATATAGACCCCAATGTGTGTGGTGCATGTGTTTGTTTTTCTCGGCCATGATCCAGGCACTCTGCCTGACTACTTTTACCCGAAAGTAAGGCTTCATCCTCGGGTAGAATCAGTCTCAGCCTGGAGGCTCCACTGACATGTTCCCATGGAAGTATTATGGGCTTCAGGGGCATATATTATGAATAATGTGACCCGCATTTTATTCATTTTCATGCTTTTTCACAGTTTTCATGCATTTTACCTCTTTTTTCCCCCTTCTTCTTTTTGCTCCCCTGGTACTCCATTTCACACTCTGTCATATTTTCGCAAGGACAGCCTCGCACCCCTGGTACTCCATTCGCAAGGACAACACAACACAACACAGTTTGACCCACTCAGGTGACCCATGACATCATATTATACACAGTGGCACAGGCATTTTATCCATTTTCATGATTTTTAGTCGTTTTCATGCATTTTTACTCTTTTTATCAAATGAGTGTATTTGAATGAAATTCAAGGCGGTTTGACCCGCTCACATGACCCAGGGCACCGTATGAGACCCAGTGGCACAAGCATTTTTTTTTCATTTTCATGCTTTTTCACCGTTTTCATGCATTTTCACCTCTTTTTTCATCAAAGGCGTGTCTTTGGATGGAATTAGAGGCACGCACGCACACACATGTTCACCTCTTTTTTCATCAAAGGAGTGTCTCTGGATGGAATTAGAGGCACGCACGCACGCACACACATGTTCACCTCTTTTTTCATCAAAGGAGTGTATTTGGATGGCATTTTACTCCTTTTCATGCTTTTTCATCTTTTTGATTCAGGCACTCTGCCTGACTACTTTTACCCGAAAATAAGGCTTCGTCCTCGGGTAGAATCAGCCAGTGTCTGGTTTGAGGCTGAGGTGGCATTTTTTCATCCAGAGTCTTACAACTTTCAGGGGAATATAGACCCCAATGTGTGTGGTGCATGTGTTTGTTTTTCTCGGCCATGATCCAGGCACTCTGCCTGACTACTTTTACCCGAAAGTAAGGCTTCATCCTCGGGTAGAATCAGTCTCAGCCTGGAGGCTCCACTGACATGTTCCCCATGGAAGTATTATGGGCTTCAGGGGCATATATTATGAATAATGTGACCCGCATTTTATTCATTTTCATGCTTTTTCACAGTTTTCATGCATTTTACCTCTTTTTTCCCCCTTCTTCTTTTTGCTCCCCTGGTACTCCATTTCACACTGTCATATTTTCGCAAGGACCCCTGGTACTCCATTCGCAAGGACAACACAACACAACACAGTTTGACCCACTCAGGTGACCCATGACATCATATTATACACAGTGGCACAGGCATTTTATCCATTTTCATGATTTTTAGTCGTTTTCATGCATTTTTACTCTTTTTATCAAATGAGTGTATTTGAATGAAATTCAAGGCGGTTTTGACCCGCTCACATGACCCAGGGCACCGTATGAGACCCAGTGGCACAAGCATTTTTTTTTCATTTTCATGCTTTTTCACCGTTTTCATGCATTTTCACCTCTTTTTTCATCAAAGGCGTGTCTTTGGATGGAATTAGAGGCACGCACGCACACACATGTTCACCTCTTTTTTCATCAAAGGAGTGTCTCTGGATGGAATTAGAGGCACGCACGCACACACATGTTCACCTCTTTTTTCATCAAAGGAGTGTATTTGGATGGCATTTTACTCCTTTTCATGCTTTTTCATCTTTTTGATTCAGGCACTCTGCCTGACTACTTTTACCCGAAAATAAGGCTTCGTCCTCGGGTAGAATCAGCCAGTGTCTGGTTTGAGGCTGAGGTGGCATTTTTTTCATCCAGAGTCTTACAACTTTCAGGGGAATATAGACCCCAATGTGTGTGGTGCATGTGTTTGTTTTTCTCGGCCATGATCCAGGCACTCTGCCTGACTACTTTTACCCGAAAGTAAGGCTTCATCCTCGGGTAGAATCAGTCTCAGCCTGGAGGCTCCACTGACATGTTCCCATGGAAGTATTATGGGCTTCAGGGGCATATATTATGAATAATGTGACCCGCATTTTATTCATTTTCATGCTTTTTCACAGTTTTCATGCATTTTACCTCTTTTTTCCCCCTTCTTCTTTTTTGCTCCCCTGGTACTCCATTTCACACTCTGTCATATTTTCGCAAAGCGACCCCCTGGTACTCCATTCGCAAGGACAACACAACACAACACAGTTTGACCCACTCAGGTGACCCATGACATCATATTATACACAGTGGCACAGGCATTTTATCAATTTTCATGATTTTTAGTCGTTTTCATGCATTTTTACTCTTTTTATCAAATGAGTGTATTTGAATGAAATTCAAGGCGGTTTGACCCGCTCACATGACCCAGGGCACCGTATGAGACCCAGTGGCACAAGCATTTTTTTTTCATTTTCATGCTTTTTCACCGTTTTCATGCATTTTCAACCTCTTTTTTCATCAAAGGCGTGTCTTTGGATGGAATTAGAGGCACGCACGCACACACATGTTCACCTCTTTTTTCATCAAAGGAGTGTCTCTGGATGGAATTAGAGGCACGCACGCACACACATGTTCACCTCTTTTTTCATCAAAGGAGTGTATTTGGATGGCATTTTACTCCTTTTCATGCTTTTTCATCTTTTTGATTCAGGCACTCTGCCTGACTACTTTTACCCGAAAATAAGGCTTCGTCCTCGGGTAGAATCAGCCAGTGTCTGGTTTGAGGCTGAGGTGGCATTTTTTCATCCAGAGTCTTACAACTTTCAGGGGAATATAGACCCCAATGTGTGTGGTGCATGTGTTTGTTTTTCTCGGCCATGATCCAGGCACTCTGCCTGACTACTTTTACCCGAAAGTAAGGCTTCATCCTCGGGTAGAATCAGTCTCAGCCTGGAGGCTCCACTGACATGTTCCCATGGAAGTATTATGGGCTTCAGGGGCATATATTATGAATAATGTGACCCGCATTTTATTCATTTTCATGCTTTTTCACAGTTTTCATGCATTTTACCTCTTTTTTCCCCCTTCTTCTTTTTGCTCCCCTGGTACTCCATTTCACACTCTGTCATATTTTCGCAAGGACAGCCTCGCACCCCTGGTACTCCATTCGCAAGGACAACACAACACAACACAGTTTGACCCACTCAGGTGACCCATGACATCATATTATACAACAGTGGCACAGGCATTTTATCCATTTTCATGATTTTTAGTCGTTTTCATGCATTTTTACTCTTTTTATCAAATGAGTGTATTTGAATGAAATTCAAGGCGGTTTGACCCGCTCACATGACCCAGGGCACCGTATGAGACCCAGTGGCACAAGCATTTTTTTTTCATTTTCATGCTTTTTCACCGTTTTCATGCATTTTCACCTCTTTTTTCATCAAAGGCGTGTCTTTGGATGGAATTAGAGGCACGCACGCACACACATGTTCACCTCTTTTTTCATCAAAGGAGTGTCTCTGGATGGAATTAGAGGCACGCACGCACGCACACACATGTTCACCTCTTTTTTCATCAAAGGAGTGTATTTGGATGGCATTTTACTCCTTTTCATGCTTTTTCATCTTTTTGATTCAGGCACTCTGCCTGACTACTTTTACCCGAAAATAAGGCTTCGTCCTCGGGTAGAATCAGCCAGTGTCTGGTTTGAGGCTGAGGTGGCATTTTTTCATCAGAGTCTTACAACTTTCAGGGGAATATAGACCCCAATGTGTGTGGTGCATGTGTTTGTTTTTCTCGGCCATGATCCAGGCACTCTGCCTGACTACTTTTACCCGAAAGTAAGGCTTCATCCTCGGGTAGAATCAGTCTCAGCCTGGAGGCTCCACTGACATGTTCCCATGGAAGTATTATGGGCTTCAGGGGCATATATTATGAATAATGTGACCCGCATTTTATTCATTTTCATGCTTTTTCACAGTTTTCATGCATTTTACCTCTTTTTTCACCCTTCTTCTTTTTGCTCCCCTGGTACTCCATTTCACACTCTGTCATATTTTCGCAAAGGACCCCTGGTACTCCATTCGCAAGGACAACACAACACAACACAGTTTGACCCACTCAGGTGACCCATGACATCATATTATACACAGTGGCACAGGCATTTTATCCATTTTCATGATTTTTAGTCGTTTTCATGCATTTTTACTCTTTTTATCAAATGAGTGTATTTGAATGAAATTCAAGGCGGTTTGACCCGCTCACATGACCCAGGGCACCGTATGAGACCCAGTGGCACAAGCATTTTTTTTTCATTTTCATGCTTTTTCACCGTTTTCATGCATTTTCAACCTCTTTTTTCATCAAAGGCGTGTCTTTGGATGGAATTAGAGGCACGCACGCACACACATGTTCACCTCTTTTTTCATCAAAGGAGTGTCTCTGGATGGAATTAGAGGCACGCACGCACACACATGTTCACCTCTTTTTTCATCAAAGGAGTGTATTTGGATGGCATTTTACTCCTTTTCATGCTTTTTCATCTTTTTGATTCAGGCACTCTGCCTGACTACTTTTACCCGAAAATAAGGCTTCGTCCTCGGGTAGAATCAGCCAGTGTCTGGTTTGAGGCTGAGGTGGCATTTTTTCATCCAGAGTCTTACAACTTTCAGGGGAATGATAGACCCCAATGTGTGTGGTGCATGTGTTTGTTTTTCTCGGCCATGATCCAGGCACTCTGCCTGACTACTTTTACCCGAAAGTAAGGCTTCATCCTCGGGTAGAATCAGTCTCAGCCTGGAGGCTCCACTGACATGTTCCCATGGAAGTATTATGGGCTTCAGGGGCATATATTATGAATAATGTGACCCGCATTTTATTCATTTTCATGCTTTTTCACAGTTTTCATGCATTTTACCTCTTTTTTCACCCTTCTTCTTTTTGCTCCCCTGGTACTCCATTTCACACTCTGTCATATTTTCGCAAGGACCCCCTGGTACTCCATTCGCAAGGACAACACAACACAACACAGTTTGACCCACTCAGGTGACCCATGACATCATATTATACACAGTGGCACAGGCATTTTATCCATTTTCATGATTTTTAGTCGTTTTCATGCATTTTTACTCTTTTTATCAAATGAGTGTATTTGAATGAAATTCAAGGCGGTTTGACCCCGCTCACATGACCCAGGGCACCGTATGAGACCCAGTGGCACAAGCATTTTTTTTTCATTTTCATGCTTTTTCACCGTTTTCATGCATTTTCAACCTCTTTTTTCATCAAAGGCGTGTCTTTGGATGGAATTAGAGGCACGCACGCACACACATGTTCACCTCTTTTTTCATCAAAGGAGTGTCTCTGGATGGAATTAGAGGCACGCACGCACACACATGTTCACCTCTTTTTTCATCAAAGGAGTGTATTTGGATGGCATTTTACTCCTTTTCATGCTTTTTCATCTTTTTTGATTCAGGCACTCTGCCTGACTACTTTTACCCGAAAATAAGGCTTCGTCCTCGGGTTAGAATCAGCCAGTGTCTGGTTTGAGGCTGAGGTGGCATTTTTTCATCCAGAGTCTTACAACTTTCAGGGGAATATAGACCCCAATGTGTGTGGTGCATGTGTTTGTTTTTCTCGGCCATGATCCAGGCACTCTGCCTGACTACTTTTACCCGAAAGTAAGGCTTCATCCTCGGGTAGAATCAGTCTCAGCCTGGAGGCTCCACTGACATGTTCCCATGGAAGTATTATGGGCTTCAGGGGCATATATTATGAATAATGTGACCCGCATTTTATTCATTTTCATGCTTTTTTCACAGTTTTCATGCATTTTACCTCTTTTTTCCCCCTTCTTCTTTTTGCTCCCCTGGTACTCCATTTCACACTCTGTCATATTTTCGCAAGGACAGCCTCGCACCCCTGGTACTCCATTCGCAAGGACAACACAACACAACACAGTTTGACCCACTCAGGTGACCCATGACATCATATTATACACAGTGGCACAGGCATTTTATCCATTTTCATGATTTTTAGTCGTTTTCATGCATTTTTACTCTTTTTATCAAATGAGTGTATTTGAATGAAATTCAAGGCGGTTTGACCCGCTCACATGACCCAGGGCACCGTATGAGACCCAGTGGCACAAGCATTTTTTTTTCATTTTCATGCTTTTTCACCGTTTTCATGCATTTTCACCTCTTTTTTCATCAAAGGCGTGTCTTTGGATGGAATTAGAGGCACGCACGCACACACATGTTCACCTCTTTTTTCATCAAAGGAGT